>NC_058130.1:659992487-660002350 GCF_016433145.1 Gracilinanus agilis
CTCCTCCCTGGTGGGTTCCAGCTCAGTGACTGATGGGATACTGAATTGTTCTTTCCCAAAGTCTGGTATTGGAAATCTTTTCAGGCCATCTGATGTTCAAGATGTGACGTAGGCATCTGTTAACATCTGCCTTGGTCTTCAGAAGATTTATCAATGAACTGGCTTCCCAAAGGCTTTCGCCAGCATGTGTCATGGACTCTGTTGGAGAGCAATCTTCCAGACTAGGCGATCGTTGGTTTTGTTGGTTTAATGAGGTTGCCGTTTCTGTAGCAAGTGAGATTTTTTTAAGGGGTGAGGTTGCTAGCCTCGCGCCCAACCCTCCTCCTTTTTCAGCCGGGCTTGGGACCATCCTTGGCGGAGTTTATATTGTTTAAGACCTTGTAAAACAGAATGGATTTTGGCATCACATTAAGTCCTTTAAAAATTTGAAATTTCAATATATATATATATATCATGAATAATATTCATAACATTTTTAAAGGTCCTTGTTATTGAAATAAGGAGAATATTGCTGTTGGCACTTGTATGTCAAAATGGATATCTTTTGAGGATGACAAGTACATAGTATCTTTTCTCTTTATTGGTAGAGGTTTTCATCTCTATTCCATAGATTTTGCAAAGGTTTCTCTTTAATTAACAAAATTGATCTTGGCTCTAAAAGGTCAACTAAGAAAATATTTGGCTTTGGCTTCTAATCATCTCATGAAATTGACTCTTAGTAAGTTAATTCCTCTACTTTACAAGTTAGCACAATATAAAGTTATTGGTTAGATTTTGTTGATGCTTTCAAAGAACTATGCATAACAGGATAAATACTTTAATGCCTAACTGTTCCATCTTTGTTAATAAATAAAAGAATATTTGAATTAGAAAGAGCAATTTATAGGAGGCTTTTTTTCAAATATCAGTCCTTTATATGATCAAAGTTTAACAACATGTACAGGTGGCAGTTTGACATTTACTAAAAATGTGTGACTAAATTCAATAGCATCTAACAATACTGATACAGAAAATAGAGAAAGAATAGCCCATTAATATATCCAATGTTATTCCTAACATATGAGGCTGTAGTTAAAATGAAACAGAGATTATTGAGGACAGAGGAGTCAAACACATTGACCACAACACTTCTGAGTGAAACCTGAACCAAATCAGAGTATTATTTGAAAATACTCAGCAAAAAATTAAATAAAAGAAAACACATAATCTTAATATAGTGCCCTCTGAGTCAATATAAGTCTACACAACTCTTTACTTATGTTTGAGTGATCCCTTTATCTGGTAGAGTTTACACCATTATTCTAGGAATCCCTTTACTTTATAAAGAAGGGAACTTGGACACAAAGAGTTTAAATGCTTGCCCATGTTCATACTTCTCAACAATAGCAAAGAAAAGATTTAGGCCAAGATTTTCAATCTCAAAATCCACTTATCTTCTACCTAACCATCATTTTCCCCAGAGGTTAATTCTAACTTTACAAATATGTTACAGTAAAAAGAAGAACAGAATAATGTTTCATATAAGAAATATATTCAGAGCCAGGAATATTATGTTCAAATCCTATCTTTGGAGTACCTGACTGTGAACCTATGCAAATCACTGCTTTAAAGCAACTCTTAAAGATTATACATTGTAGATATGCTTTGAACTTCCTCACTGGAAGTTTTCCACACCAGTGAAATAAGCCCAGTCCAAAAAAAAATCACAAAGAAATCGATATTACTTAAATATGTGTGTGAATCTCTTTCTTCAAGGAGCTAAAATTCTTATGGTATATGACAAAAATAAAAGAGATAGTTTGACAATAAGCATTTTTAAGCACCTACTATATGCCAGATACCATACCAAGAACTAGAGAAAAGTAATGAGGGAAAGGAGTTTTGTTTTTATGAGTAGTAGTAAGAGGGTGAATGGCAAAAGAATTGAGGTGATCCCAACAGGCAAGTAACATTAGGGTTTCAATGGATAGTGTAGACCAATGTAAAGCAGAAGCATGACCTGGTATTTATCAATGAATCAACATTTATTAAGCACTAACTTTGTGCCAGGTACTATGCTAAGCAATGTGTATACAAAAAATATACAAAAGACAGTTTCTACCTTCAAGGAAAATGGACTAGTGAGTAGAAAATTCTTTCTAAGAAATTAGTTTTCAAATACCCAAAAACCCACCATGGAGTTTGGCATTAAGGAAGAAGCTTAAGAAATGAATGATTTAACCTCCAAAAGGATTTCATCATAGATTTAGAAAGAGCTAATGTTATAAAGAAGTGAGGCAATCTTGGTTAAAGGAAGGATAAAGGTGATATATAGGTGATAGGAGGAGGAATGAAGGGGATAGCTGAGTGTAGGGATGAATGAGGTGGTATAGAAGAAAGTAAGGGAATGGAATGGAAGTATACAATAGGGCAGCTCAAACAGGCTTACTCACTGAGGCTAAAGACAGAGGGTACTGAGAGGAAATAAGCTGGTTTCTTCTGACAGGGAGAGTAGCTCTATGGTACAAGAGGAGTTGGGCCAGTCAGAATTGTTTAGATCAAGGCTGAGGTTTTCTCTTGTTAATTTCTAAGGTCTGTTTGAGGGAGGAGCCAAAGGTTCCTCCCTGTCAGTGTCATTGATGTGTGCAGGAAGTCTCGGCTGGGTACTTCCTGCCCAAGATGAATGCCTGGGTTTCCCTCAAGAAATAAAGAAAGCAATTTCTTCCCTCTTAAGTCTTTGCCTTAATAGTCAATACAATGATTCACCAGAGGCTTTTGTGTAGGTAACAAAAGGGATTTATTAATGTCTGGGATAATCAGAGGGAAGGAGGGGTTTTAGGTTTTATAACTGCTGCTAGGGAGAAGACTGGTGCTAGGAGATGGGTCACAGGAGAGGGTTAGACTGAGAGAGACCTACTCTCCAAGTCAGGAAGGTTTGACTGCCTTGAAGTAAAAGTATTTATCAAATCACTAAATTAGGGGTGGCTAGATTTAGGATGTCCTACTTGCTATAGAAACTAAACCCATGATGTCCAACCATCAAGCTCACCCTTCCTCCCAGGGCCCAAAGGGAAATTCAGGGAAACAGGAGGGATGTAAATGGAGATCAGGGTGAGGTCCAGAGAAAGGAAGCTAGGTCCAAAATGTCCCCAAGACAAATAAGCACAGGCCAATGCTGAAGCCTACAGGCAAAAGCCTTTTAGTTGGAGCTTCAGCCCTATTTATAGTATCAGGCTCCAACTGTCTTTCTGTGAACATTCTAAAACTTCTAACTGCCAGGGCTGTACAGTTGAATTTGCAAAAGCAAAAAGAAAAACTATCGCTGTAACCCTGCATTACACTACATAAGGGGATACAAGTATCATGTCTGATGTGTATGAACCTTGTCCAAGTGTGGAAGAGCAAGGACATAACTAGATATCTTGATTGATTGAATGGAAGAGATTATAAAGATGAAACAAATTCCTGTTATATGAGAAAACCTTAATATTTCTGGCCTTATAATCCATTTTCACTCAGAAATAGTTAATTATCCACCTATATGAGAAACCATGTCAGTTAGGAATTATTGAGTGTTGAGATAGATAGATAGATAGATAGATAGATAGATAGATAGATAGATATAAACATATATACATATATGCTTAAATATAGAAATAGATATAGATAAAGAGATAAAAGTTGCCTAAGTCAGGTGAATCTCTTGAATTCTGGAGTTCAGAGTTAACAATGTACTAAATTGATGAATTATCCTCATGGAATTTGGCTTTAATATGCTGAGGGATCAGAGAACCACCAAGTTCCCTGTTGAAAACTGATGTTGCCTGGTCAGAAGTGGAGTAGATCAAAGCTCACATGTCAATTAGAGTGGGTCAACAGCTATTAATACTTCCCTCGCATTTGCATCCTAGGTAAGACAGGGATTCACAGTCTTTAAATAGACATATATTGGCATAAAGTATACATACATATCATGTGTATGATACCTTATATACACATAGGCATATATGTGTGTTACATATATACATGTATACAAAAGCAATAAAAATACAGCAATTTGTCTAGATAATGAATGACTGGGTGATAACGAAAAGTATAACTGACTTCATAGATTGCTTATTTTCACTGTGAACTTAGTTTATTATTGAGGACAAAGAGGCACATCAATATGGGCTGTCAGGACTTAGCCACAGACACAATGTTTGTTTTGTTTTGTTTTTTCATTGTCCTCATTTCTATAATGAACCAATTTTTAAACAGTCATCTTCCAGTTATGGTATATGTTGTATCACATTTGTTTCTTCAAATGTTTCCCATGATCGAGGGCAGATGTGATATGCTATTAATTTTGCCTTTAGGGAAACTTTGAAGTGTTTCATCACTTTTCTAATAATATGATTTATGTGTGAGTGCTAGCCAAAAATTCAAAAAACAAAAAATGAAAAACAAATTTTGAGCTATTCTAGTCATTTTCTATTCAAGAAACAATATTAGAACCATAAAACTCTTTCAAAGTCAAAAAATACCATAAAGGGCTTGTTTTTTATTGATATTACATTGCTGGAGTATTGTACTAGGAAACATGTTGCTATGTTCTTATACATGCTATCTTTAACATAGTACATGTTAAATTATGATTCCTTATTCAAAGATGGCTTAAAGCCATTTTTTCACAGCTGTAAAGTGGTGAGTGCCATAGCATGCCACTTGATACTGCTCAGGAGGGCATGGCATTGCATAAATACCATGTCAACTATTGAAAAGTAGCATTGGCTTCTATGAACTTAAATTGGCAAATTCCTCTTGAACTGTGAAAGGTGGATACTACCAAAATCATATTTTAGGCACAAATTGCATTAATAATCCATTTAGAATAATGAAATTGGTTACATATACATTATTGGTATTAAAAGCTCAAGAGAACCTCAGCCTAAAAATTCATGACTTCATATTTTCCCCAAAAAACATAATAAAATATCATTGTTCAAGCACCCATATCACACCAAGAATATCCTCACCATGGTTCTGCAGTATTGTCTCAACTTGTAGATATTGAATATATCCCATTTTTAACCAGCTATATTAATGACAGAAATGTAAACCATACTTTACTAATAACTTCCTCAGGTTGCTAGGTAGTAAAGGAGTTTGGTGCTGGGAAAATCTGAGATAAGATCTTACCTCTGTTACACATTAACTAAGAGACCATAGACAAGTAACTTTGTCTTTTCTCAGAATTATTTTTTTCTCATTTGTATTATGGGAATAATAAAAACATCTACCATTTAAAAATGTTGTGAAAATCAAATAAGTTCATATTATGAGACTTAGATAACATAAGCAAATTGTTTCATAAACCTTAAAACTATATATTAATGCTATTGTTTTTGCAAGATCATTAATTTCGCAGGTACATTTGTATATCCATTTTCTAATGAGTACATCATGAGTCAATAAATACATAAAATTATTCATGAAATGCCACTGTTCCAGGTACTAAAGGTGCAAAGACAATCAAAGATAGTTCCTGGTTCTAGATAGACAGAGATATAGAAATATAGATATGCATATACAGATATAAATATAAATTTGTATAAATATAAATATAAAAAGATTGTCTGTTTATGTATCTAGCTATACATGTACACATATACACCTCAATTAGTTACTAAAGGAAATAGGAAAGGTTTTATGCTATTGTATGATTTGACTTGAATCTTGAATTCATCTAAGATTTCTAAAACCAGAAATGGAGCAATGAAAAATCTCAGAGCCTATTCTGAGATCATAATATTTTTTTTTATTTTGGATATACCAAAGATATAACTCAGATTTACACAAATTAATTGAGATGTCTGATATAATTTTCACTCATATGTCAATTTTTAAATTAATTACCTCTTCTCTGAAGTTCAACAAATATTTAAACACTAGTTCTGAGACACTGCAATATATGCTAAAGATCAACCAGTCCCTTCCTTGAACAAGCTAATAATTCTTCTCAGGAACTACAGCATATAAATGGAGAAGTAAATACAAAATAATCTAAAGAGAAAAAAAAAGCATAAATGCCTGAAGGACAGGATATCAGAAAGACATGACCTTTCTGGATTCTTGAAGGAAATTAATAACTCTAAGAGATAGAGAGGAAAGAACATGTGAAAGCATAGAGAAAAGCCCAGGCAAAGAAAAAAATACAAGATCAAGAAAGCTATATACTTCTCCCTGGCCTTCACTCTTTACATTTCTTATTTCATTCTCTTCATTTTCCAAAGTCTCAGTTTCTATATATACATTTGCAACAAGTTCAGTTACACTCACCTTAGGAAACCTTTATAATGAATCATTGCCACCTCATGCTCCCTTCTGAGAATCATATTTTTGGACACTGTCACTATCTACTTGGGAGTATTTTGGTCTTTCAGTGTTCTTTATATAGATTTGCATTGTCTCCATATCTGGAGCCTGGTCAGTCCCCTTGATAGTATCTTTCATTGTATGCATTGGGATAGCTACATCTCCTGTCTTGACACCCATATCCATAATGATTGCAAAACCATATCCTCTAAAACCATTATCTCTGAACCATTGCAATTCCTGCCTTGATTTCCCATGAAATTATTTCCTCCGTTTTGTCTATAATTATTACATTACCTACCATTTTGCCTAAATATTTGTCCCCATGACCAACAATCATACATTAAATGGCTTGTTCTCCCACACATGTAATATCTCAGAGCTTGGTTGTTGTGGATAATAGTCCTGTCTTGGTGGTCTATATTCCCTTACTACTGTCATTGTTTTTTATTGTTGATCTGACATATTTAATTTTAGTTCAAGATCTTTAATTTCCCTTCTTAAATCTTCAATTATTACATTTGTCCCTTCTTCTTGTTTTTCTTTTTCAATTTGGTACACAGAAGAAACTACTCTCCTCAACTCATCCAGTTCCATTAGATCCCACTGACTTCTAAAATAAATACATACTATAGGCAGGCATTTCTAACAAATTGCCTCCTTAATTGACTTATGCCCCTTTCCCTGCATATGTCCAGTCCAATCCAATGTCCCCCCAGGGCTATCAATCTATCTAGGAAAGTAGAAGGCGTCTCCCTAACTTCCTGCTTTACCCTCTCAAATTTTGTCCATGTATCTGGTCTTTGGGAACAGTCTTTCATTGTTTGTATTACTTCCTGTCTTGCCCTGACCAATTGTTGATATCCATAATCTGAATTCATATTCCAATTTGGGTTAGGTAAGGGCTAATTAGAGATCCTATCAATTTCATTGGTTTCAGAAATGATTTTCTGTTTTTCCTGTTTTGTAAATAATTCATTTAAAAGAATGTAAAAATCATTGTAGTTAGCATTATATTATTTGATTATTTTTTGGAACTTCTTTATAACTGCTCTTAATCTCTCCTCAAAAGATGGAGTTTCCTTTTTAAAACTATGTCACTTTGGGTAAAGCTCTTATGCAGTTTAACATTAACTAATTCTTGGTCAAGGGTCATCATTGGAATCTCTCTCAAAGGGAAAAAAGTATCCACATTCTTCTGCCATTCCTTTCTCTAATTGAGTTGTGCACTCTTATTTATCAATGCCATTTTTCTCTGTCTCATATTTCTGTATTATAGCCTCCAGGTAATTCACTTTTAAGGTTAATTCATTAAATGTTATTTGCTGTAGTTTCAATTCTTTCAGTTCTTTAAATTGGTTGAAGATGTAGGAAAGTATCATCTTTACCAGTAACAATAACAGCATTACCCCCACTACTAGTGGTATAAAGCTCAAAAAAGCCAATAACATAATAGTAAGCAGTCCTATCATGCAGTTATGGGATGTTATTCCCTTAAAATAAAAAGGAATAGTCAATTTGGAAAACATCCACTGGCTCCCCCAACCAGAATTCCAACCACAACTCTTCCCAAAGTTCTGTCTAGGTTTGAAGAAACCTTACCTACTATTCTTTACCCTGTCTGTAGTTGCTAATTAATCCTAATAGTAGGTAGATAGATAGATAGGTTGACCCTTTATTGTATATAATACATATCCCCCATATTTTTGTGTATATATATAAATATTTTATAATATATCATTATATGCATATATATCTTTGTAAACATTAAAGTACTATTACTTATTTATTAATTAGTATTTTCATATATATTTACCTCATTTTATCATATGAAATATATAAAATTACTTGAAAGTAGCTGCAAAAGACTTTGTAAATTACTACTATCATTATTACAACTAATACTATTGTACTGTCATTATTGTTAATACATTTTTATTGAGCATTATGGAAATACTAATAAATTCTAAGAAATACAGATTAAAGAAAAAATGTTTTATAATTATCATTTGTCTCACATAAAGACCATGAACTTGACATTTCAAAGGAGGAAAACAATCTATATACATAAAAATAGTTTTAAAGTATTGTGAAGACTTCTAGTAAAAGGATATGATTAAAAAGTATGCCCTTATAAGTTTTTTAATCTTCTATAGACATCTTAGTGTACTTCCCCCCCCCCTCATTCTACAGTTAGAAAAAAATGAAAAGATCACAGAGTGCAAATCCCTTTCTTTCCTCTTCTAAATTTCTTTCTTAGAGCTGATTTGATCTTCTATTTACTTCAAAGTCAAGGATAAGAATTTTCCCAGAATCCCAGAATGTAAATCTATTTTAGATAACATATCTATATCTATATCTATACCTATACCTATATCTATATATACATACATGGATATGTACAGTAGCCAATACTGTCTATTTCTAAAAGAAGAATGAGAAAAATGAAAAGGTTATTGCTGTTGTAGTAGAAATATCCAATGTTTTAATTGGGTATCATATATTCTCATTCCAATACCTGAGTTACCATTCTCTCAACCAAAAACAAACAAAAACCCCACACTTATTAATATAACAAATAGAAAATGGAGGCAGGGGTGAATTCTGCAATCTGAGATAGTAAGCATTGATAGACAATGTGATAAAATTCAGCATTCAACAAAATATTTGTTTAGTATCTATATGTACAAGTAAAAAAAAACAACATTAACCTCACTGCCTCTGAGAACATTGAACTAAGTGCATGTCAAAATAGAAACAGCATTTAAAATATATATATATATATATATATATATATATATATATATTTGTTTTATTCGCACCAATTATTTCACAATAGGATCTCCCTTTTATGCAAAAGGAAAGCCCTAGAATATTGTCCAGGATTCGGTTCCCCATTATTATGAAACTAGTAGGCATCAAAAACTCGAGTTGAACTCTAAGTTATCTTGACTCTAGTGCTGGATCCATCCCTATTAATTATCTTCTCCACATAGTTAGATGAGGCAATAGTGTTGTTGTTTTTTTTGTTTTTTTTTTTTTCTGTACACTGAATGTCTGTCTGGTAGACAAAGAAATATAGTCTTTTTTATAGCTATTTCAGCAGCCCAGACCTTGTTTTGTCAAATTTATATTTCTTGGTTGTGTTCTAGATATTTGAGATTGCTGATAGTCTGACTAGCTGAGCACTTAAGGGGCCTTTCCTAGAATTAACAACATAATAAGAAACAATTCATTCACTTGGATAAAGTGATGCTGATTGTTTTGCCCCATACATTTCAATATGAAGGCCTAATTCCATGGTAAATACATATATAGATGAAGTAGCAAAATTTTTCTAAATTAAGATTTATAAAGATTTGAGTGGTAAGGAATAGGTATTTTCATTGATACAGAGAAATTTTAAATAAGGAAACTTTCTCTAGAATTGCAGATTGGCATCATTCCTTCAAATTCCACTCTTAGAGAATGTTCGTTTTCCAGGGTTATTCTGTCAATTAGTATATATATATATATATATATATATA
>NC_058130.1:660005289-660074405 GCF_016433145.1 Gracilinanus agilis
ATATATATAATTTATATAATAAAATACTAATATATATATAATTTATATAATAAAATACTAATATATATATAATTTTATATGTAACTATGCTCTATTAAATACTAGGGACAAAGAAAGGCAAAAGCAGTACTTACTTTTAAGGAGTTCACATTTTGATGGAGAAGATAGTATATGTACGTATAGTTAATCACAGTTTCAACTGGAGATAATATTAGAGAGAAGGTATTAATATTAAGGAGGTTAGAAAAGACTTCCTTTAGAAGTTGGTATTTTAGCAAATCAGTCAGGCAATAAGCATTTATTAAGTGCCTACTATCAACCAGGTACTATGCAAGGCCATATAGATTTGGAAGAAATAAAAGATAGTCCTTGCCCTCAAGGAACTCACAATTTAATTAACAGGGGGAGAAACCAAGTAATCAAATATATACTGTGGAAAATTAATACTGAATTGTGATATTATGTGAAGTAATTTTCCCTTTATCTGTCATATTGATAAGATTAAGCCAGGGTGGAGTTGATCTGCAGAGTTCGATGTGCTCTGAGGCCAAAACTTTTAGAAGGGGGGTGCAACACAAGATGGAGAGTGTGGTCATCCTTTCTATACTTCTCCTCCAGCTGGCTCCCTGTCTTCTGTGATCAAAGCCTTGAGTCTGGCACAGCTGTGCCAGTGAGGCACCTCCTCTGGACTAGTACCCTTGCCAGCCCAGAGATTCCAGGATCTGCTGGAGACTTGGTAGATTAGGTGTGGAAGGGGACCTGGGATATTACTTTTCCCTTTCCCCTCAAGCCCAACAGTTCAAGAATTCAGGTTTTTTTCTCTTTTTTTCCACATATCGTTTAATTCGGGTTTAGCAGAAGGATACCCCAGCTCTGTTCTGTTGTCAGATTTGGTTTTCAGTCCCCTCAAAGACGTTTGTCCTTCATCGGTGTTGAAGGGTTTATAGAGGTCTGGAGCCTTACTGCTTCTCAGCTGCGATCTTCCCATAATTCCCCATAGTTCCCACCCCTACTTCCCCACCCCCAGTCAAGCTGAGAGTTGGTCCAAACACCAGACTTCCAATTTCTCCTCAGGCTATCAAAATAGGTCAGGGTCTTTTATCTTTGGCAAGAATAAAGGCAGAATTGAGCATCCATTTTGAACCCTGATTAAGGGAAACTAGCAAGTTCTAATAGCTATGTTGGACTGCACATAGCTGAATGTGTTGGCACCTTCCGGTTGCAAGAAGAACATTCCCCTCTTGTAATGAAGTAATGAGGGAAGAGCTAAGGTTTCTAAATCCACCTCCTCAGTGACTATTTATCAGTCACAGATATATTGGGATGTCAAGGAGAAGGAGTGGATGGTGAGCTCACAGGAGTGTGTGTGTGTGTGTGTGTGTGTGTGTGTATGTGTGTGTGTGTGTGTGTGTAGTATTTGAGTAAGAATAGTTTGCTCTTGCCCTTCTGGTTTTTGGAAAGAGTTAAATGGCATGATCAGAATCTCTTAACTGGTTAATGAATAAATAATTTTAAATTTAAGAAATAGTGTCTCTCAAGAATTTTAATCACTTCAATACAAGCTAGCTAGTTCAAAGGGAGGGAAAAAATAGGAAAATGTTAAAAGAAAGCATGGAATTCTATGGAAAATTCTTCCTGAAGAAGACAGAATTTTAGGACGGAGATTATTTCAGGCATTAAAGACTGCCAGAAAATATCCCTGGAATTAAGAAATAGAGTAAGGAACAACACCAAGGTCAAAGTCAATGTATCAAAAATTATGGTAGAGAATGGGTATAATAACTCTGGAAAAGTAGTGTAAGGGAAGAGGGGGCTGTATTATATAATAAAAAGTTTTACACACCAAATAGAGGATTCCATATGGGCTCCTGAAGTTTATTGGAAGGAATGTATCATTATTGGACATAAAATATCTTTTGGAAAATCCTATTGTTAGTTAAATTGAAGACAAAATGGAGTGGGCAAAGGTTTGAGGCAGACTGACCAATTAGTAAGCTGTTGCAGTAGTCCAAGGATGAGTAGACAATAGCTTTAGTAGAGTGATTGCAGTAAAAGAGGATATAAGAGGATATATTCTAGAGGTATTATAAAACTAAAAATTGACAGTTCATTGCAACAAATTGAATGTGGGTATTTGAGTGTAACATGGAGATGACAGGGTGGAATTCTTGCAAGATACAGGGTCAAACCTCACCCAGATTTCCACCCTGCCATCTCCATGTTACATTGAGATATAGTGACAAGTCAGAGATAACATTTAGGTTAGGACCCCGAGAGATTGGGAAGATGATATTGTCCTCCACAGCTCAATGGAAGTCAGAAGAATGAGAGGGCCTAAGAGGAAAGATTACTCTCTTTTTGGGGGCATGTTGAATTAAAGAGGTTTACTAAACATCTATTTCTAAATGTTCAAGATTTTAGCTAAGTCTTGAAAACTCCAGAAAAGCTAAGAGATTGAGATAAGGAGGAAAATATGGAATATAGTCAATGAAAATGACCCTAGTCAGGAGATTCAGTGTTTTGTCCATGGAACAGGAAGGAGGTCAGTGACACTGATGACAAAATATAGGGAGGGGAATGATGAACCCAAAAGATTAGACAAATAGGAAGGGATCTGGTTATAAAATTATTTAAAAACCAGAGCATTTAATTAGTAATAGGAATACATAATAGAAAATTGGAAAACACTGGAGTTTATTAACATCACAAAACCTGTAGCTTAAGATCAGTTTGGCAGCTGAATGGAGGGTTGATTGGATTAAGAACAGGCTTGGCACAGGAAGATCATCCAGAAGAATATTTCAAAAGTCCAGATATAAAGTGATGAGGCGACTTCTCCAGGGACATACTAGTATCAGAGGACAGACAAGAAACTAGTCAGATATTGCAAAAGTATAATCAAAAGGACCAAGCAACAGATTGGTTGTAGTGAAGGAAGATAAAATAAAGAATGAGGAGTCGAACAGGCTGTTTGTAAGCCAGTATGATTGGTAAGATGGAGGGTACTTTTGAGTATAAGATTGAATTTCGAAAAGAGGAAGTTTTGAGGAAAAGATGTCTTACTGGAAATCCAATTGAAATATCTAATAGAAAATTGTAGGAGTGAAACTGGTGCTCAGGACAGACTTCAAGAGAAACGCAGATAGTATGTAGCCCAAAAAAGACTTTAACTCAGCTCTTCCTAACTCTAAGGCCAGCTTCCTATTCACTGTACTGCATTGCCTCTCACATATGTTAAAACTAGTAGTTTTAGAAAATAATTGAATAAGATGACATCATAATAAATAGAGCTAAGGATAAGAAAGATGAAAACTTACTAAGCGAATGAGCAAGATCTAGACCTGTAAACCAAGCAGCCAATAGACAACACTAAAGTAGTATGACTTAAGAATCATATACAGGCATACCTATACAATCCTTAATGGAAAATATTATGAATTCCTCAAGTAGAAAAGACAGTTTTTGTTTTGTTTTCAATATTCTAGTCAATTGCAAAACAAAAGCCTAACAAAAACACTAAAACTTAAAATATGAATTCCAAAATGCTCATATTGTTATCAGATGCACTAAAACTCACATGGAATTAATACCTTATATGAGGGGAATAAAAATAAAGAATGAGTATCTTCTGTTTCAAAACTCTAAACTGTTTTTGTTTTTTTTTTTTTTTAATAATCCCCAATTATATACTTAAAATACTTTTGCTAACCTTCCAGGCTGGCAAATGCCTATTTGATGAATACCTTTATCAATTTCATAGATAAAAAGTCATCCTCAAAATTTGTATTAAAAACAAATCATGATGAATTTCACAGCAGAAGAACTTGAGCATTTGCCTGGAGAAAGCACTGAGATCCACACTCTTGAAACAGCAGCCATGCCAATGAACTTCATCCCATGTGAAATTCGTGTAACTATCCATCTATCTCTGAACTCTGCTCTGTGCAAACCTAGTGTTTTCTAATGAATACAAATGTGTTTTAAAAATGCTAGAGAGGTAGAACACTCACTGGGTCTGTCAATGTAATGTCCTGTGGAAATCACAAAGCTCCCAAACACACAAAGTCTTGAAGGTCACCTCATATAAATCTGTCTCTAGCCATGGATTGCTGCAGTTAAGTAGCTAGAGCTTAACAATGCTGGGAACATGCCCTATGCTGTTACACTTGTAGACCTCAATGGATGAAATTATAACTCCCCTCTTATGTTTAGAATTAGACATATTTAAAGCAGCCTAATATTTATTCTGTAACATGCTCATAATACCACATTTATAGACCTGGTCAGCCATTTGAAAATTTTACTGAGCTGGAAAATGAGACCAAGAAAAGAATATTTCCAGGCATGCTTTTATATCATTCTTTTCCCTTAAAATTTTAATGTACATTTGTGTGACCCATGGCTGTGGACTCCCATGTTTAATTGATGTAGAGTGATTTCAGTCTAAGAGAAATCTCCCAAAATCTGATCTGTCTTCTTCTGGAGAATCTCAGGATTCCTCTCCTAACTAAGCATCTGAAAATGCAATAAAAATATCTATGCATGTGTGTCTTCAGGTAACAGTGCATATTGATTACATGACAGCTTTTATTTCACCCATAGAAAATGTAGGGAGAGAGGGAAAAGAAATGACTCATACTAACCAATCAACAAAATTGTTCTCTTGAGTCCCACTTTTCTCCCCAGATTCCTAATATCATCTTCTAAACTCTTACAACTAGCAATAGTTTGGACTTACCTCAGGCATAAAATGGACTGGCATTCCTATAGGATCAATAACCCTTCAACTACACCCAACCCTGCCACTAGGATTCCTTTGTGTATCATTTCTACTTGCACGGGCCCATACAGGAAATCAGGGTTATGGTACTCTGAGAAACTGAAATTTTATAAGGAAAATTAATTTTTGGTTGCCAGAGAATCAACTCACTTTTCATTGGTCCTGCAATATAAAAAATACATTAGGAGGAAAAATCCAGCACTTTAGTTCCCCTGTGATATCATTTCCTTATTTTCAACTGGGACCAGGTAAATGATCTTCTTCACCCAAATGGTTGAATAATTCAGTTTGTGAAGTAATATTCCCCATGGAAGTCTGAAGCTTTCTTTCTGCTTCTACATATATTAACTTTTAAGGAATTAGTTCATATTACTGTATGCTATGTGGGGACCAATCCAACTAAATATGGAGACATTTATTATGAGTGTAGCCAATAGGTGATTAATTCTTTAACCACAATGACCCATTAATCAAATAAAAATAAAGATTGATGATCCTTATTTTTTTCTTATTCTTTTTTTTTCAAATCTGTAATCATAATAACAAATAGGCTTTAAAATGCTAATAGAGAGTGCTAAGAATCATATAATTTGTTGACTACAAAGATTAATTGAACTTAGGGTTCTCTAAAAATAAATTATTTTGGAAAGGTCAGTTATATTTTTCTCACTCCATTAACAATGATTCACAGGATTTTACAGTTGGAAGAGATTGTATAGTTCATACCTTTAATTTTATAAAGAAATATGGGATAGGGAGTAAGGATGACAAATGACAGAACCAAATATTTCCATGTAAGAGCTGAATACATGGTTTTCCCCGTCCATTCAATTGTATATTTTGCCCTACTTTTCCTTGAACAAAATTAAATACAAAATAGACTCTGCCCAAGTCAAGTCCACAGGTAGCTAATATATGCCAGACATTATGGTAAGTAATGGAAATACAAAGAAAGGCAAAAACAGTCCCTGATCTTAAGAACTAACAGCCTGATGGGGAAAATTGCATAAAAATGATGTACAACCAAAAAGAAACAGAATAAATTTGACATAATTTTGGAGGGAAGGAACTAGGCATTAGAGAGACTAGAAAAACTTTTTTTAAGACAGTGGGATTTTATCTGGGACATGAAAAGAAGCATGGATGCAAAGAATTTGAAGTAAGGAGGAGAATTCTTAGAGTTAGGAAAATCTAATGAAAATACATGGAGTTGGGAGATAGTGTCTTCTTCAAGTAACAATAGAGAAACAGTAACACTGGAGTTTAGAATCAATAAAGTATGAAAACAGCAAGACGGTACCAAAGGGCCATAAAGCAATGGATATCCCTTAATCAAAATAGCACTTCTATGTCTGTAATCCAAGAAGATCAAAGATAGGAGAAAAGGATCTATTTGTACAAAAACATTAATAGTAACTCTTTTTGTGATGGCAAAGAATTGGAAACTGAGAGGATTTCCATCAATTGGGGAATGGCTGAACAAGGTGTGTTATATGATTTCAATGGAATACTATTTTGCCATAAGAAATGACAAAGTTATTTTTAAAAAAACCCCGTAAAATCTTATATGAATTGATACAAAGTGAAGTAAGAAGAACCGTAGAACACTGTACACAGTAACAGCAATGAAGTATGAAGATCAACCATGATTGACTTAACTATTATCAATAAGTCAAGTGTCTAGGGCAACTCCAAGGGACTCATGATGAAAAAAAAAACTGTCCATAGTCATAGAAGGAAAGGAGGGAGTTCAAATGTGTATTGGAACAGATCATTCATTTTACTTGCTCTATTAATTGTTTTCTAATGTAAGCAATATTTAGTTGGTTTTGATGTGAGCTGACAGTAGGCAGCATGAGGCAGTAATAAGAATGGGACCCTCATACTTTGAAATGTTGCATTCTCACTAGTTAACATTGGTTAAACATCAACTGTAAAACCTGTAGTTTCAACATTAGTCAACCATGAATTGTAGGTTGCTCAATTACCCATTCTGTGATATATATTATTCTACTGTTTTAGTAAACTTATATTGCTTTTAGAAATAATTAATTACCTATAGTTGTCCTCCAGTGTACCACAACCCCCTTAAAGTTCTCATTTTAGAAGGGAAGCAAGACCTCTCCCATGCTGATAAATGATATCAAGGTAGACAAAGAAGGAACATGGAACCTGTGCACTGGGGACTCTGCCATTCCAGAAGAATCCCCCAATCTTGCACATGCTCCTTATTCCCTATGGCAACAAACCCCAAAACATACCTATGCCTGAGTTTGTACAGGGAGATGTTAAGCTACCAGACCCTAGTAAGTATGCCAACCTTGATCCTCAGGGTGTGGAAGCTGCCACTCCTTGGTTGAACCTGCCACTCTACAATGGAAGCTGCTACTCTATAGCAGAGCTGTTACTCCATACTGGGCTTATCCATTAGCCCTAAATCTACCTGATTAGCCTTTGGACTCTTCCACCAATTATTAGGCTATTATACCATCAAAAACCACTTTTCCAAATGAAATTATTATCTTACTTCTGGATTGAATGGAGTTTGAGTCTCTCATTTTTGGTACAAAATTTCTACAAACTTGGATGTGCTTCTTCCACATCATATTTTGATGTGTTGGCTCAAAACCATTGCATTTGATCTCCCCTTCAGTTGGAAGTAAGACATAAGAGTCTCCTTTCACCCCTACTCCCCTACAGTCCTCTACCCTGCTGCTTCTTCTCTGTGTGAGGTGTGGTCAGATTTTTGCTGCATTTCCTGAAAGAGTGCAGTCAGACTTTTCCCCAAGGAGGAATGGTTAGTGGATGGGAGTATGGGACAAGGAGCATCTATGTTCCCAAAAATTCATCATTGGGAATTCTTTTATAGCATTAGGACAAGTTAGATCTATACATCTTGAAGAAATTGATTATTTATTGTAATGTCCCCTGGCCACAATATAACCTAAAAGAGCAATTGTGGCCTGTTAATGGTACTGTTAGTGATAATTTCTTTCAATTGGACATGTTCTGTCCCCAAGAAGACAAGTGGACAGAAATACCTCCTGTTTTGGCCTTCATGGCTCTGGTGCAGAAGACAGAGCTTAGAGGGCAGTGTAAGTTGTGCATGGCTAGAAAAGCTAAAGAAAATCTAGAGCCCTCCCCTAACCCAGAGTCTGTTACCAGAAAGGCAGAGGGACTTGAGTGGAGATGCTCCCCTCCCCCTTTCCACCATGCCTGATGACATTTTTTCATATGACCAACCCTTCTTCCCAGCAGCCCAATGGGAGTGCTTTCTCCCTCCCCTGTGTAGGGTAAAGGGGGCATGGCATGTGGTTTCTTGGGGGAAGTGGCATGGCATTCAGTTTAGGGGGATGGGGGGGCGAGGAGCCCAGCATTCCATCTCTAAAAGATTTGTCATCACTATTTTAGAAGATCCTATACTGCCTCCAGTCCTACCTTTTCTCCCTAACTCTGCTCATGCCAATTCTCTACACCCCTACCTCAAGGGCAGCAGCTCTGCCTCTGTTTCATTTGTCTCCTCTGCTTCCTCTGATCCCTCTCCCTCTGCCCCAGTAGAAACCTCTCCTCAGAAGAAGACCCTGCTTCCAGCTTTTGGAGTGAAAGGATGGTTTTTGTTGGTGGGTGACTAGGGGTTTTGCTTTACCTAGTTGAAATACCAGTCCTTTCTAGATCAGGAGACTAATGCCACATTCCTAATCTTAAGCTAATAAACTCCGGTCTGACTTCAGTTATAACAACAAGGTTTTATTGAATAAACACAATTTGCGTTAAGGTAAGGTGATTGGGCTGTTGAGTTTCCCTAACTTATACCTCAAATCTACCTTTTCCCACCATCTAATCTTTCACAAGATTTCTTCTGTCCTCAGCAAAGCCGAGGCTACTCTAACTTCCTCTCTGCCTTGATTTCCCCTTCTGTCTATCTAAATCTAATCTAAGCCCAAGTAAATAGAATTAGATTTTGGTTTGATTGCAGATAGAGTCCACTCTCAGGTTTGATCCTGTTCACCTTGGTTAGAAACTGTTCACCAAGGGCACTAAGTAGTTCAGATCAATAGAGCTGAAAATTACTGGTAGAGGCTTTCCAAATATGAGGAAATGCTGGAAGAAGTTGATAGGTATTGAATAGATGGCTGGTTCATCTCAGGAATCAGTCAGGTATCCACAGGTATAAGGAGGTAGGCTAAAGAGATGATTCTCCCTTCACAGATTGAATCCAACTCTCCAAGTCTGACTATTGCACTGCATTCCACACTTCAAGATTTCAAAATCCTTCCACTGCCTGTCTTGGATTTTTTTCCTCCTATTCTTTGTTCCACTACTTCTCAGTTACTTTCTATATTTCCCAAATTCCCATCTATCAGTAGGGTCTGCTCCCTTTCTTTCACCTGGCCTATACTCTTCCTTACTACCTACTCCCCATCTTGCTCTGCCTCCTCCCAGTTCTGACTTGCTCCCTGAAGGAAATAGCAATGGGGAATGGGAGAGAATATCTTCATGTCTTTTTTTCCATGAAAAGTTTGGCACAGATCAAGGAGAAATAAGACAGGTAAATCATAAAGGTCTGACTCATTTCTTTGATGGGTTTAAAGCAATAACCCCACAGTTTGATATTGACTGGGACAACATTGACATCACCCTGTTTAATTGTTGTATGATGGATGAAAAGCAGAGAATTTGGGATCTGTCCTGGAATGGGACAATCAGGATGACAGAGAAAAAGAAGAACACAAATGCAGAAGTGTTTGAGGGAATATCAAAAGGATTAGAAAAACTAGTGAATTATGAGAACGTAATAAATGTCACCCAAAAGATGGAGGAAAATCCTGTCATGTTTCACAGCAGGTTAGTAAAAGCTATAAAGAAATTTACCAATTTAGATCCTGAGTCTCAGGAGGAAAAGACTCTCGTTAATATGCATTTTATTAGTCAAATCAACTTATATTAGAAAGAAGCTGTGAAACAAGGTTGAGATCACATTTAGTGAACTAACTGCAAAGATAATGAAGAGACAAGGTTTTCCTACTTACCATTTAGGGATTTAAACTTCAGGCAATAAATGTTACCTACTCTGCAGTACAGAAACTCCTTCTATAGCGCTGGGAAAACACACAAAACAGATAGCATGGATGATGTGGAGAACAGAATTTTCATCAGAATGTCCAGTCTTTAATGAGAATTAGCATTTATGTAGCACTTAACTTTTAAGGTTTTCAAAATGCTTTATATATAGTATCATATGTACTCATTACAACTACATTGCAAGGTCAAGATTTGAATTCCTGTCTTCCTTAACAAGCTTATAACTCTCTCTACTATCGAATATAGCTGCCTCTTTTCTATATTTGAAGTTTTTAGTTTTTTTAAACCCTTACCTTCTGACTTAGAATTAATACTTGGTATTGGTTCCAAGGCAGAAGAGTGGTAAAGACTAGGCAATGGGGATTAAGTGACTTGCCCATAGTCACACTGTTAGGACATGTTTTGAGGTCAGATTAGAAACTAGAACCTCCCATCTCTAGGCATGGCTCTCAATACACTGAGCTACCCAGGTGCTCCCAGTATCTGAATTTTTCTTTTAGGTTTATTTATTTAACTAATTAATTTAGAATATTATTGCCACAGTTACATGAATCATGTTCTTTCCCTCCCATCCTCCCACCCTGTGCCATAGCCAACAAGCAATTCCACTGGGTTTTACATGTTTCATTGATCAAGACCAATTTTCATGTTATTAATATTTGCACTAGGGTGATCATTTAGAGTCTAAATGCCCAATCATATCACCATCGAATCATGTGATCAAGCAGTTGTTCTTCTTCTGTATTTCCACTGCTGTAGTTCTTCCTCTGAATGTGGGTAGTGTTCTTTTCCATAAATCAGAATTGTCCTGGATCATTGCATTGCTGCTAGTAGAGAAATTTATTATATTCAATTGTGCCACAATGTATCCACCTCTGTGTATAAGATTCTCCTGGTTCTGCTCCTTTCACTCTGCTTCAATTACTGGAAGTCATTCCAGTTCACATGAAATTTGTCCAGTTCATTATTCCTTTTAGCACAATAGTATTCCATCACCAGCATATACCACAATTTGTTCAGCCATTCCCCAATTGAAGGGCATCCCCTCATTTTCCAAATTTTTACCACCACTAAGAGCATGGCTATAAATATTTTTATACAAGTCTTTTTCCTTATTATCTCCTTGGGGTATAAATCCAGCAGTGGTATGCCTGGATCAAAGGGCAGGCAGTCTTTTAAACCCTTTTGGGCATAGTTCTAAATTGACGTCCAGAATGATTGGATCAATTCACAACTCCACCAGCAGTGCATTAATGTCCCAATTTTGCCACATCCCCTCCAACATCTATGACTTTCTTTTGCTGTTATATTCACCAATATGCTAGGTGTGAGGTGGTATCTCAGAGTTTTGATTTGCATTTCTCTGATTATAAGAGATTGAGAACACAGTTTCATATGCTTATTGATAGTTTTGATTTCTTTATCTGAAAATTGCATATTCATGTCCTTTACCCATCTATCAATTGGGGAATGGCTTGATTTTTTAAACATTGATTTAGC
This sequence comes from Gracilinanus agilis, assembly GCF_016433145.1. NCBI lineage: Eukaryota > Metazoa > Chordata > Mammalia > Didelphimorphia > Didelphidae > Gracilinanus > Gracilinanus agilis. The sequence goes on from NC_058130.1 coordinate 660,016,652, forward strand.
TCCTTATAAATTTGAATAATTAGACCTTTGTCAAAGGTTTTTGTTATAAAGATTTATCCCCCAATTTGTTGCTTCCCTTCTAATGTTTGTTGAATTGGTTTTGTTTGTACAAAACCTTTTTAATTTGATATAATCAGAATATTTTATATTTTGTAATATTTTTTAACTCTTGCTTGGTCTTAAGATCTTCCTTTTCCCATTGATCTGACTGGTAAACTATTCTATATTCACCTAATTTCTTATAGTTTCCTTCTTTATATTTAAGTCTTTCACCCATTCTGAATTTATCTTGGTGTAGGGTGTGAGATGTTGAACACCTAATCTCTCCCATACTATTTTACAGTTTTCCCAGCAGTTTTTGTCATATAGTGAGTTCTTGTTACAAAATCTGGGATCTTTGCGTTTATCAAACACTATGTTGCTGAGGTCATTGACCCCAAATCTATTCCATTGATCTTCCCTTCCATCTCTTAGCCAGTACCATATTGTTTTTATGACCACTGCTTTATAGTAAAATTTAAGATCTAGTATTGCTAGGCCCCCATCCTTCATATTTTTTCCATTATTTTCTTTGATATTCTTGATCTTTTGTTCCTCCAAATGAACTTTGTTATGATTTTTTTTCAAATTCATGAAAAAATTTCTTGGTAGATTGATGTGTATAGCACTGAATAAGTAAATTAATTTGGGTAGAATTGTCATTTTTATTATGTTAGCTCATCCTACCTATGAGCAATCAATGTTTTTTCCAATTGTTTAGATATAGTTTTAATTGTTTGGAAAATGTTTTGTAGTTGTATTTGTATAATTCCTGTATTTGTTTTGGTAGATAGATTTCTAAGTATTTTATATTGTCTAAGGTGATTTCAAATGGTATTTTTCTTTCTAACTCTTGCTGCTGAGATGTGTTGGAAATAGAAATGCTGATGATTTATGTGTGTTTATTTTGTATCCTGCAACTTTACTAAAATTGTTGATTATTTTCACTAGCTTTTTAGTTGATTTTTTTAGGATTCTTTAAGTAGACTATCATATCATCTGATAGGTTAATCTCCTCATTGCTTATTTTTATACCTTTGATTTCTTTTCTTCTCTGATTGCTACTGGTAGTGATTCTAGTACCATGTTAAATAACAGAGGTACTAATGGGTATCCTTGTTTCACTCCTGATCTTATTGAGAGGTTTCTAATTTATCACCATTGCAGATGATGCTTGCTAATGGTTTCAAATGTATATACTCTTTATAATTTTTAGGAAAGGCCCTTCTATTCCTATACTTTCTAGTATTTTAATAGGAATGAGTGTGATCTTTTGTCAAAGGCTTTTTCTGCATCTATTGAGATAATCATGTTATTTGGGTTGGTTTGGTTGTTCATATGGTCAATTATGAGAATGGTCTTCTTAATATTAAACCATCCTTCCAATCCTGGTATAAATACCACCTGATCACACTGAATAACCCTAATGATCACTTGCAGCAGTCTTTTTGCTAGTATTCTATTTAAGATTTTTGCATTTATGTTCATTAGAGAGATTGGTCTGTAGTTTTATTTTTCTGTTTTTGATTTGCCTGGCTTTGGAATAGTACCATATTAATTTCATGAAAGGAATTTGGTAGAACTCCTTCTTTGTTTATTTTGTCAAATAGTTTATATAGTATTGGAGTTGGTTGTTTTAAATGTTTGATAGAATTCACTTGTGAATTCTTCTGGCCCTGGGGATTTTTTTCTTAGGGAGTTCTTTGATGGCTTGTTCAATTTCTTTTTCTGATATGGGATTATTTAAACATTCTATTTTTTCTTCTGTTAATCTAAGCAATTAATATTTTTGTGAATATTCATCCATATCACCTAGATTTTCATATTTCTTGCCATATAATTGGGCAAAATAGTTTTTAATGATTGCCTTAATTTCCTCTTCATTAGAGTTGATGTTTCCCTTTTCATCTTTCATACTCTTAATTTGGTTTTCTTTCCTTTTTTATTAGATTAACCAGTACTTTATTTAATTTGTTTTTTCAAAGTACCACCTTCTGGTCTTATTTATTAATTCAATAGTTCTTTTGCTTTAAATTTTATGAATTTCTTCCTTAATTTTTAGGATTTCTAATTTAGTTTTTATCTACTTCTATCTAGATATGATAGAGGATGGTTCAGGTCTCCCACTAAAATAGTTTTAGTGTCCATCCTCCTTAAGTTCTAGTAGTTTCTCCTTTAAAAATTTGGATGCTATACCATTTGGTGCATGCATGTTGAGTACTGATATTTCCTCATTGTCTATAGTGCCCCTTACCAGGATGTAATTACCTTCCCTATCTCTTTTAATTAGAACTATTTTTACTTTGGCTTTCTCAGATACCTTGATTGTGACTCTTGCCTTCTTTTTCTCAGTTAATGCTGAATAGATTTTTCTCAAGCACCTTACCTTTTCCCTGTGTGTATCTACATGCCTCATATGTGTTTCCTGTAGACAACATATGGTAGGATTTTGGTTTCTGATCCACTCTGCTATTTGCTTCTGTTTTTTGGGTGAATTCATTCCATTCACATTCAGAGATATGATTACCATCTGTGTATTCCCCGTCATTTTGATTTCCTCTCCTAGTCTTGCCCTTCCTTCTTTCACTATTTCCTTCTATACCAATATTTTGCTTTTAATCATTTCCCGTAATCTCCACCCTTATTTTACTTCCCTTTCCACCCTCTCCCTTCTCATTCCAATCTTATTTTTCTGTAGGGTCTATTAAATTTCCTCCCCCCTTTCTTTCCCTCCTTTTTAATACTTCCCTCCCCACTTCCCATCTTTGTTAATCCCTCTCACCTTCCCTGTATGCTAAGATAGAAATCGATATCCAAATGGACCTACATACTCTTCTCTCTCAGAGTTGATTTCACTGAGATGAAGATTTAAGTATTACCTATTAGCACTCTCTTCCTCTTTTTCTTATAATAGTATTCTTCCATTCCCCTTTCCATGCACCTCTTTTTGTTGTAAAATTTATCCTATTTTTCTTATTCCTTCAAGGTTTTTTTTTTGATGCCACCTTCTATTACCCCTTTCTTTTTTTCCAAATCATCTTAAACTAATTAATACCCCAACTACTACCTATGAATAATTCTTCCAACTACTCTGATAGTTAATACAGTTTTTGAAAGTTACTAATAGCATTTTTCCACATAGGACTTTAAACAATTTTACCTTACTAAAGCCCTTAAAATAAAAAAAAATTCATTTCTTTCTTGTTTACTTTTTTATGTTTCTCTTGAGTTTTGTATTCAGACATCAAATTTTCCTTTAAGATCTGGTCTTTTCTTTACAAATACTTAGAAATCTTCTATTTTGTTAAATGTCCATATTTTTTCTGGAAGTATGTAATCAGTTTTGATGTGTAGGTAATCCTCGTTTGTAGACCCATTTCGCTTGCCCTTCTGAATGTCATATTCCAAACCTTGTGGTCCTTTAGTGTGGAGGCTGCCAGATTCTGTGTGAAAGGAGCAGAACCAGGAGAAGATTGTACACAGATACTGATACACTGTGGTAAAATCAAATGTAATGGACACTTATACTAGTAGCAATGCAATAATCTAGGACAATTCTGAAGGACTTATGAAAAAGAATGGTACCCACATTCAGAGGAAGAACAATGGTAGTAGAAACACAGAAGAAAAACAACTGCTTGAACACATGGATTGATGTGGATATGATTTGGGATGTAGATTCTAAATGACCACCCCAGTGCAATTATCAATAATATGGAAATAGGTCTTGATCAATCACACATGTAAAGCCAGTGGAAGTCTGTGTTGGCTGCTAGGGTGGGGGAAAAGAGTAAGAATATTAATCATGTAACCATGGAAAATTTTTCTAAAAATAAAAATAAAAATCATCTCGAATCTGAGCTCCTTAATAGCTTGTGACCAATTTTCATTTTTTGGAAGGTATGGATGTGTTTGCTTTTTTGTTGTTCTCTACTATCTCCTCTATAGTCTGAAGTTTTTCTCCATAGAAATTATAATGGGTCAAGTTTATTTTCTTGGTTTTTTTTTTGGTAGTTGCAGATTGTAATTCCTGGGTATTGGTGGCCATTTCTGTTCTAGTTTTTCTCTTCCCTTCCAAGTCAGAAGTCTGTGTGAGGGGGGCTGGTTCTCTGTGTATCCAGGTACAGAGCAATTTCGCCTGAGGCTATTTTTCAGCCTCCACTGCATCTGCTGGGCACAGACCTTCTCTGCCCTATCTCCATGCCCAATCTCTGCGTTCCTCAGCCTCCTGGGATCTCAAGTCTTGCTGCTTTCTGGGGTAAGTCTGTGGTGTCCTGTGCCAGCCCCTCAAGAACCTAGCAATTGCCCTGCACTCACTCTCACTGCACTCACTCTGAATCTGGTGCTGTAGGTAGAGTGCGGGAGAAGTGATCAGCTTATGCTTTGATAGAAGAAATTTTTCCCCCTTATAGCATGGAAATACCCAAACCGTGCCTATCTTCAAGGCTGAGCACTACAAATGAGCACCTTCACTCATCTGATTCCAGTTTTTGTCCCTTTGAGATGCTATATTTTGGTAAGCGGTGAAGAGAGGAATCTCTTCTGCATCTACTCTGTGGCCATTTTAACCCGGAAGTATTATCTGAAGTTTTTATGTGGAATGGGAATAAAAAAAACTTTCCTCTCACATATTTTATGCTACAGCCCAACTGGTATATTCTCTGTCCTTCAAATAAACCATTATTTTTCCTCTATGCCTTTGTACAAATTATCTCCTTTGCATATGGTATTCTCTTCTTTCCCTTAAGTCTTACTTACTTACTTACTTACCTGCATATGTATTATTTTCCCCAGGAGAATATACAGTCTCTGAGGCCAGGCAGGGGCAATTTTTGTTGATTTTTCTCTACCTACTGCTTAACATCTTGACTAGACCATAGTAGGTATTTGTAAATGCTCGTAAAATTGAAAGGAACTTGAGTATTTGGCAAATGCTTTGGATATGAAAAAACTAGTTTGTTTCTTTGTTGTTTTCAATATGTCTGAAAGCACAATATATTTTCCAACAAATGTCAATCATTTAAAATAATATTTAGTATGGTATGGCATTCGGTTTTCTGTAATTGACCCCAAAGAGTTTACATTCATATTTCCCATTTTCTCTTTATTATGTAAAGCCTCTGCTCTAGACTAGACCTTATACTCATATTATAATTCTCTTGTAAAGCCCTCAGAGGTCATGTAGTCTCAAAATTTCCTTTTACGAATATGGAAACTAAAACACAGGGTTTGGATTAATAATTTGCCCTAAGTCATCCAGGGAGTATGAAAAGTTATTATAAAATAGTGGATAAAGACATGACTTTAGGACCAAGATGACCTGGTTCAAGTCTCAGTTCGATATGACCCTGGGTAAAAGAAACTTAACATCTCAGTGTTTTGAATGCCTCTTTAACTTGCTAAAGGAAGCTAATTTTTAAGTGTAGAAATAGTTTCTTTACAGTATATTTCCTGTATCACTTAAATTACAGGTTTCCTGCCCTACAAAATGCAGTACATAATAAATTATTTTCATTAAGAATAAAATATAAAAGAGGAGGGAATAGAGTGTTATTATGGGTAGCATATGATTTCTAAATCTTGGGAATGATGTATGATTAGCTAGGACAATTTCTTGAAATGGGTTTTCCAAGACAAAATTAAGAATTGAAGAAGGGCCTGAATTTTAACATGTCTTCAGGACTGAAATTTGTCATTTCAATTAAAATTTAATGACTTTTCATACTATTTTCATTTACATTAGTGTAGGAACTACATGTATTGGTCTTTTCATTTTGATTACTTTTTCTCTATCATTTCATGCCATTTGTTTCATTTTATCCATCTCATAAAAAATAATAATAAGGCATTTCAAGAAATTAAATTTAAGGGTTTGACTAAATATGTAAGAATCTTAAGATAATATTGTGATCACTGATTTAAAAATATTATAGCTCAATCCAAAATTACTTTAGTAACTTTATTTACAAAAAAAGTGGAAAGAGTGAAAGTAGAGGAATACAAAAAGAGGGTAGAAAAGATGTCTAGCCTATGAGGGCTTATTAACCCTCAACCAAAGGACCCAGTATTCCACTTACATGGTTTCCTCCAAGAGGGAAGGCCTCTCCAGAACTAATCTCTCCAGAAGCCAGGAAAAGAAAGTCAGCTACTTATTCACCCAAGAAACAGTCTAAGAGCCATGGTCCCAAGTTGAAGCAAAGGTCCAAGTCCAGAGTCACCAAGTCCAGAGTCACCTCCAAGAGGCCGGTCACCAGCTGAAGCTCCAAGCTGAATATTTGAGCCAAAGATGACTCAAAGACTCAAGCTGATGACAACTCTCCAGCCAAAGAAGATCAGTACTTATATAGTCCTTTTTGTCCCTTCCTCTCTTCACAGGGGTCAATTACAGATTCCAAATTTCCTAGCAATGCCCATTGGGGTAGTGTCTGTGGGATTCACACCTCTCATCCTCTGAAGGTATAAACTCTTATCAAAAGGATTCACAAGTTCATGACTGTTTGAGTTTTTGAGGGTATGAACTCTTTAAGTAAGTGACTTGTGAATTCTCTTACTTTGCCTAACAAAGTGTTAAGTAGAGACAGTTTCAGTTTTTGGTTGATTAAAATTTTCTGATCGATAGACAAAGAAAGTTTGGTTTACACTTCACAGCATTTTAATGTTTATAAAGTATATATGTGTGTTATATTTTATATAAAGATCTCATAAGCAAAGTGGCTATTCATATAAATTATGTGTATATATACTTACATGTATAGTTATATTTATGCATACCTCCATGTGTATACATATATAGTTATAAATACATATATATGAGTTTATATGTATACATAATATATTAGCATGTTTATACATTTTCCCCCCTTTAACTCTGAGGTTAATTTCAAGCAGACATTCCTCATGAACATATTAGCTCTACTCATTGCCTCTGCCTCTAGCATTGCACAAGGAATGATACACTAAAATTCATTTGGGGGTATTTGTTGTGGTCTCAGTTCTGACTTATTTCCCAGTACAATACTTGAAATCACAGATGTGTCCCCTGAAGTACTGAATCTGAAAGAAAAACTGTAATTTTATAAGAGTAAAAGAAAACATAGTTCAAAATATTAGTGATCTATATGTCAAAATAGGAAAGAAGATGGAATCTGAGAGCCATAGTACTAAAACTGATGGATTCTAGCAAATAGAGACAGCCTTCTCAGTTTTGTGGAAAGCAGTGAGTGGATACTTTTCTTTTATTAAGTATTGTATGCTTATTCTAAGTGAAAATTGTATAAAAAGGTCAGAGAATTTTACAAATGTGAATGTAATTACAAAAACAGAAAGCACTCTTAATTTTACCTCAATGTAAAATTGAGAGGCAGAGGGAAAAGTACATGAGAGTAACACCTTCTTATCTACTTCTATTCAAAATTCTCCCTGGAGCTGACAGTTAGGCATCTCTGACTTTTGACAAACACATTCTGTCTGGGTAGACAATGGAGCATGTTATAAATGCTAATGATTTGATGTTGAATGACAGGCAGAAACCACTGTGAGTATCTTTGAAAGTTTTAGAAATCCTGAAGAAAATGTCGCATGTGGGAGTCAAAATGGTGGAGTAGAAGCAGAGAAAACAGAAACCACTCAAATCCTCTCCAACCAATAATGATTTAAAATGAATTCTGGAGTGACAGAATCAACAAGGAAACTGGAGTGAAGCAACTTTTATGTAGAAAACAACTTGAAAAGTTGGTAGAGTTAGGAGGGGAGAGCAGCCCACAGCAAAATTCCACCAAGGTGTTCTAGCACAGTCCAACAACAAGCCCCACCCAGCCCACATCTACATCTAAATCAATACAATGAATCATGGGTTAAAAATATAATTTTAGAATAAAGTTTTGAATGTGACATAAATGGTGACATAATGATTCAGAAACTAAGCAAACTTACTTGCAGATATTATATTTTTTTAAACATTATTCCTCTATACCGGTGATGGGCAAACTTTTTAAAGAAGGGGCCAAAGGAAAGGAAATGCTCATCTGTCAGTCTGTTTCTAAGGCAACTCTTTCGAAGTTTCATTGTATTGTATCCTACTCATTGTATTTGTCAGATTAGGAATAATGTTGTGCAGTCAGATAGAACATTTCTATTCTATTCCTGAAGGGCAATTATAACAAATGTGATCAAAGCTACTATTCTCAAAAAACAGTTCAACCCTGAGAGAGATTGTCTGTGTTGAAGTAGGTTGGTTTATGATTTCTGTTCTTCAAGATACACAGGTAGATTGAAAGTATCCTTGTTATTGTTGATGTAGTAATCAAAGGGTATTTACTGTTTGTATATACAGCAAAAGGTTATGTGCATTAATATATTATTGGATAAAAATGTTCTTACATGAAACAGACTCCTCCTGTAAATTTATTTAATGGAGATATTGAATAAATTTCTAGTAGTCTACTGTTTTTTTAAAAAAAGCAAGTTAAAAAAAAGTCTTTCACAATCTGATCCTAACCTACTATTTCAGTTATATTATACATTACTCCTTCTTTATATTCTTTGATAACAACCAAACTGGCATTCTTGGTACTCCTAACAGATCACTGTTCTGTCTTTGAAATTTCATAACCTATCCCTAATATAAAATTCACATCTTTCTTCTCTCCACATATTGGAATTCTTCACTGCCTTCAAATCTCATGTAAGATTTTGACTATTCATTTGTCATTTCTTGATCGCCTCCTCTCCTGCTAGTGCTCCCCATAAATTAACTTGTAATTATTTTGTATATACTTATTTGTAGACATATTGTCCCCCCCTCTAGAATGCAAGCTCTTTAAGCAGTAAAGATGGTTTACTTTTGATTTTATATTACCAGTGCCTAACAACTTTCTTGGGACATAGACATTGCTTAATAAATATTCTTTTTTTGATTGATAACATTATAATTGTTATCATTATAAATGATTTTAGTCAAAATAGTCCTTTAAGAAATGGAGTACAAAAGTAATATTTCAATTTTACAAAAGAAGAAATTGAACCTCAGAGAGTATAAGTAAATCAAAATTACAGAGCTAATAATATCAGAAGTAGATTTTAAAATATAGTATTCCAACTTTCTAATCATTATTTCTTTTCACTACATCATACTGCCTCTATGATTTTGACTCATATACCTGAAACTGACCTTTCAACAGATGAACTTTATAATGGGAGAATTAAAAAAATATTTCAGTTGCCTGATTTTCATTGAATCATTTTGCTTTTCTAATGAAGGAAATGAGAATTTAGTAAACACTTATTAAATGCCAGGAACTGTGCTAATCACTTTACAAATATTCTATCATTTAAACCTCAACAACACTGGGTAGCTGCTTTTATTATTCTTATTTTACAGATGAAGAAACTGATACAGAGGTTAAATGGCTTGCCTGGAGTAACATAGCTAGTGACAAGTGTTTATAGTCAGATATAAACCAAAGTTTTTTTTTTTTTTTTTTTCTGATCCCAGACCCAGTTCTATAGCCACTTAGCTATCTAAACACTAATACAGTCTTACCACTCATACAACTGGGTTCACAGAATCATAGAGACAGAGATAGAAGGGACCTCAATGATTAGTGACTTGGTGAAGGCCATAAGGGTGACAGATATAAAAATGGAGGTCAAATTCAGTTCTTTCAGCTGAAAAAAATCTGTACTTTTTTCATCATACTTATTTCTTGTTATGAGCATCAAATCAAATAATGTATCCAAAGGGTATGAAATAAGAGCTGAACAAATACTTGTTTTAGCAAAATTATTACTTGCAAGTTGTTGTTATTGTTATTACTATTAGTATTGGTGGTGGTGGTGGTATTACTTTAGTTGGAGGAAGAGAGAAATAACTTCTACACAATAAATCAACTTCTTCCCAAGAATTATTATTTTAGATAACTAGAGATTCACAAAATTTATTAGGCCCCTAAAAGTAATCTTTTCCAACACATTTCTGCAGAAGAATCTCATCTGCAAAGTAAAATGGGCAGAATCTGGAGGGCATTGTACACAGTAATAGCAATAATATACAATTGTCAATTGTGAATGAATTAGCTATTATCAACAGTACAAGGATCCAGTACAGCGCTAAAAGAATCATGAAGGAAAAGGTTATTTACTGCTATAGTAGGAACTTGTAGAATCTGATTTCAAATTGAACTATACCATGCTTCACTTTATTTCTTTCATGAATTGTTCTCTAGTGATAATAATATGAGATCAGCTAGGTAGCAGAGTGGCTTCATCAAGTGTAAGTCAGGAGGAGGACCTGGATTCAAATCTAGCCTTACATATTTCCTAGATTTTTGACCCCAGGTAAATCACTTAACCCTGCTTGCCTTGCCCTTGTCACTCTTCTGTCTTAAAAATGATCCTAAGACAAAAGTTGAAGGTTTTTTTTGATGCATCCTGCTTGTCAAGTATTAGTAATATTAGTTTTTAACATGATGAACATAGAAATAGTAAATACATAATAACACATGTACAACATATAACATATTCCCTGTCATATTGAAGAGGGAGGATGAATGAAAGAGAGGGAAAGAACATGGATCACACAATGTCAGAAATTGCTTATTTAAAAAATTACATCAACATGTAAAAAAACTATCTTCAAAAAAATAAATTCCACAAGAAGAAAAACTGCATCTATAGCAAAATCAAGTAGTCATCTTTAAAGCCATTCATGTTTTAAAAATTAATTCATTTATTTAGAATATTTTTCAATGGTTACCTGATTCATGATTTTTCCTCTCCCTCTTCAACCCCCTTCAAGAGCTGGCAGCAATTCCACTGAGTTATACACGTATCATTGTTAAAAATCTATTTCCATATTGCTCATTTTTTGCAATAGTAACCTTTTAAAGCCAAAACCCAGATCATATCCCCATTGAACCATATAATTGATCATATGTTTTTCTTCTACATTTCTACTCTCACAGTTCTTTCTCTAGATGTGGATAGCATTCTTTCTTATAATTTCCTTGGTATTATCCTGGATCATTGCATTGCTACTAGTAGAAAAGTCTATTACATTTGATTGTGCTTCAATGTTTCAGTTTCTGTGTATAACGGTTCTCCTGGTTCTGCTCATTTAGTTCTGCATCAATTCCTGGAGATCTTTCCAGTTCACAGAGAAATCCTCTAGTTCATCATTCCTTTCAGCAAAATATTATTTCATCACAATTAGATACCACAACTTGTTCGGCCATTCCCCAATCGATGGACTCCCCTCATTTTCCAATTATTTTGCCACCACTAATTGCATGGCTATAAATATTTTTATACAAGCATTTTTCCTTATTAACTCTTTGGGATACAAACCCAGCACTGGCATGGCTGGATGAAAGGGCAGGCATTCTTTTAAAGCCCTTTGAGCATAATATCAAATTGCCTTCAAGAATGGTTAGATCAATTCACAACTCCACCATCAGTATATTAGTGTCCCAATTTTGCCACATCCCCTCCAACATTTATCACTTTCCTTTGCTATCATATTGGCCAATTGGCCAGGTGTTAGGTGATAGCTGAGAGATATTCTTATTTGCATTTCTCTAATCAAGAGGGATTTAGAACACTTTTTCGTGTGCTTATTGATAGTTTTGATTTCTTCATCTGAAAACTACCTATTTATATTCTTTGATCATTTGCTAACTAGGGAATGGCTTGATTTTTTTGGAACTTTGACTTAGTTCATAATATATTTGGGAAATTGAAACTCTGTCAGAGAGTTTTGTCATAAAATGTTCTCCCAGTTTGCTTTCCTTCTAATTTTGGTTGCATTGGTTTTGTTTGTGCAAACCTTTTTAATTTTATTTAATCAAAATCATTTATTTTACATTTTGTAATGTTCTCTATCTCTTGGCTGGTCTTAAAATCATTCCATTGCCACAGATCTAAAAGGTATAGTATTCTATGTTCACCCAAATTATTTATGATTTCACAGTTTATATTTAAGTCATTTATCTGTTTTGAATTTATCTTGCTATAGGGTATGAGATTTTTTTTAAACCCTTACCTTCCATCTTGGAGTTAATACTGTGTATTGGCTGCAAGGCAGAAGAGTGGTAAGGGTAGGCAATGGGGGTCAAGAGACTTGCCCAGGGTCACAAAGCTAGGGAATTGCCTGAGGCCAGATTTAAACCTAGGACCTCTCATCTCTAGGCCTGGCTCTTCATCCACTGAGCTACCCAGCTGCCCCCCGGGTATGAGATTTTGACCTTAACCTAATTTTACCCTTACTGTTTTCCAATTTTCTCAGCAGTTTTTGTTAAAGAGTGAGTTTTTGTCCCAAAAGCTGGGATCTTTGGGTTTATCAGACTCTATATTGCTGAGGTAATAAACCTTTAGTCAATTCCATTGATCCACATTCTGTTTCTTGGCCAGTATCATACTTTTTTTTAAACCTTTATCTTCCATCTTGGAGTCAATACTGTGTATTGGCTCCAAGGCTCTAAGGAAGAAGTATGGTAAGGGCTACACAGTGAGGGATAAGAGATTTGACCAGGGTCACACAGCTAGGAAGTGTCTGAGGCCAGATTTGAACCTAAGACCTCCCATCTGTAGGCCTGGCTTTCAATCCACTGAGCCACCCAGCTGCCCCCTATATTGTTTTGATGACAGTGATTTATAGTACATTTTAAGATCAGGTACTCCTAGGCCTCCATGCTTCACTTATTTTTTTTTTCATTATTTCCCTTGCTATTCTTGATCTTTTGTTCTTCCAGATGAGCTTTGCTGTATTTTTTTCTAATTCTATAAAAAATTCATGTTAGGAACTAAATAAGTAAATTAATCTGGGTAGGAACGCAATTTTTATTATATTAGTTCATCCTACCCATAATCAATTAAATTTTTTTCCATTTATTTAGATCTAGTTTTAATTGTGTGAGAAGTGTTTTGTAGTTGTGTTCATATAATTCCTCTGTTTGTCTTGGTAGATAGATTCCTAAATATGTTATTTTGTCTAAAGTGATTTTAAATGGAGTTTTTCTTTTTAACTCTTGCTGCTGAGTTGTGTTGGAAATATATAGAAATACTTTTAATTTATGTGGGTTTCTTTTGTACCCTGCAACTTTGCTAAAGTTGTTAATTATTTCCATTAGCCTTTTAGTTGGTTTTCTATGATTGTTTAAATATACCATCATAACATCTGCAGAGTGATAGCTTAGTTTTTTATTGCCTAATTTAATACCTTCAATTTCTTTTTCTTTAATCGCTACCTCTAGCATTTCTAGTACAACATCAAACAATAGAGGTGATAATGGGCATCTTTGCTTCATTTCTGATCTTATTGGGAAGGCTTCAAATTTATCCCCATTGCACATGATTCTTGCTGATAGTTTTAAATATATACCATTTATTATTTTATGGAAACACCCTTCTATTCCTATACTTTCTAGTGTTTTCAATAGGAATAGGAGTTGTATTTTGTCAAAGGCTTTTTCTGCATCTATTGAGATAATCATGTGATTTCTGTTGGTTTGATTGTTGATATGTGTTATGTGGGTAATTTGAGGAAAGGTGTTTGGGATAAGGGAAATTGAAAGGAGGATGTTGGAGATTTGCTAAGTGGGTAATCTCGGTTTCAGGTAGGCTGGGATTAAAGGAGATTCAGGGTATAATAGGACTGAAGTCAGGAGTATAACACAGAAGGGAAACAGAGATCTTTTAGGGAGAAGAGAAGTTAAACTAAACAGACAAACACAGCAGGCTTATAGACTGGGACTTAGACTCAAACACAAGCTGAGGGAAATAGACTAGACTGAAATTAACAAACAGGCTTTAGTTAATTTCACAGGAAGGGACCTGTTTTGAAGTAACACCTTCCTTCAAGATGGATTCCCAGCTTCCTCTAACTCAGAGTATGTTGTCTCCTTCCCTCTTCTTCCCTCTTGATAACTAACAGACAAATTATACTAATTAGGGTTGTTGAAACACAAAAAGGGTTTATTTTGTTGGAAGGATGGTTTGTTAGGAAGGTGGATCAAAGGAAAGCCCTATCAGTTGTCTCAGGAACCTCAGGTAGGGGAAGGGAAGTAAAGATGGAGTCTGAGTAAGGATCTGCCTTAAACTCAGTTTTTACTAGGTGCTATCTAAAGGGAATAAATGATGATTTGACTAACTATAACTAATGCTGTCAATTAGATAACTCTTCACAGATTTAACTCCTCTCTAATTACTCTCCTTATTAACTTCACAACATAATAAGGTAAGAGAGGGAAGGCAGGGTGGTATTAGGAAAGGAAGATATAAAGGATTTATCTAAAATAATAATTTCTTAAGTAAATATATCAAAGCTAGGCTAAATTTCAATATTAAAGCTAGATAATCAAAGCAGCTTGCTCATTGACCACCTCCCTCTCCAGAAGATCCAGTCAACTGCCCCTTCTCCTCAAGATTCCAAAAGCCTAACCACTTTTGGAACTCAGCCAAAGCTAGAAAAAAACTATATCCCCCAATTCTGTATATTACATATGGTCAATTATGTGGATGGTATTCCTAATATTAAACTATCCTTGCATTCCTGGTATAAATCCTACCTGGTCATAGTGAATAATCCTTGTGATTACTTACTGTTGTCTTTTTGGTAGTATTTTATTTAAGATTTTTGCATCTAAATTCATTAAGGAGATTGGTCTGTAGTTTTCTTTCTCTGTTTCTGGTCTACCTGACTTTGGAACCAATACCATATTTGTGTCATGAGAAGAGTTTGGTAAGACTCCTTCATTCCTTATTTCATCAAATAATTTGTATATTATTGAGATTAGTTGTTTTTTAAATATTTGAAAGGATTTAGTCATGAGTCCAACTGGCTCTGAGGATCTTTTCTTAGGAAGTTGTTCAATTTCTTTTTCTGAGATGGGATTATGTAAATATTCTATTTCCACTTTTATTAATCTAGGCAATTTATATTTTTGTAAATATTCACCCATTTTACCTAGATTATCATTTTTATTGTCATGTAATTACATTAATTTCCTCTTTATTAGAGATAAGATCACATGATATTAAAAATTACATTTATTATTTCTGCTTTCCTACAGTTGTTTGCAATGTTTTATGCCCTATTACATGGTCAGTCTTTGTATATGTACCTTGTGTTTTTGGAAAGAAGGTATATTCCTATTTATCACTATTTAATTTTCTCTAGATATCTATTACATCTACTTTTCCCAATATTTCACTTACTTCCCTTCTTTCTTATTTCATTTTTATTTGATTAATCTAGTTCTGATAGGGGCAGTTTAAAGTCACCCACTAATATGGTTTTACTATCCATTTCCTCTCTAAGCTTCCTTAGTTTCTCCTTTAAAAATCTCAATGCCATACCATTTGGTACATATATATTAAGTAGTGATATTTCTTTATTATAATGATGATGATGCCTTTTATCAAGATGTAATTTCCTGGGGTTTCCAGGTTAAGATGGTGGCAGAGTAAAAAGCAGCACTTAACCTCTCCTGACCAAAACATACAGAACTTCTCAAGCGGGCATAAAAACAAACCCAGTCGAACGGAGGGACCCCACAACAGGGTGCAGCATGGAAGGTACGTGGAATTGGGACATTTCCATGCCATAAAGGGGTGAAACAGCTCTCACTAAATTGCGGGCTGAGCAACCACCCCCTCACACACACATACACACACACACACACACACACACACCACCTGCAGTGCTGAAGCCAGGTCAAAAGAAATAGAGCAAGTTTGGGCCACCCATCGAGTCATTGGCAGCTCCAGGGCCTATTCCTGAAAGCGACAAGATTTGGGACCCCAAAAAGCTGAGAAATGCACACGGACTCTGAGTGGGGACCCGGAGAGCAGGCGCGGGTGGAGACGCGGGCAGAGGCGGACATAGGCGGGAGCGAAGGTTCTGAAATCCTGAGTGGGGAACCAGTGCAGACGGGTATACGACTGTGGAAGCAGCACCCTGTGACTTGTAAAGGAGCCTCCTGCAGAGGATCAAGCAAGAGGGTCCACCAGGGGGCTTGACCTTGGAAAAAAACAGACCTCAGACCTCAGGAGCCAAAAGACCGCGAACAGACCCTGAGCGAGAGGATAAAGCTGAGAAGCTGCTGGGCTAACGATGGCTACCCAGAACCAAGAAGTCCAGAAGAGAGAGAAAAAGATTAACAATAAGAAAAAGAAATCTTTAACACTCAACAACTTTTACACGGAGAAAATCCAGACTACCGAGCAATCAGAAGAGGAGAAAAAACAAGCAATCACATCTGAACCATCCCAAGATAATCAAAACTGGTCACAAGCTCTTGAAATGTTCAAAACTGAGATGAGGAGAAAGTTGGAAAAGATTTGGTCAGAGAAATGGGAAGTAGCTCAAAAGGAAATCAGGCAAGAAAATAACAGTTTAAAAGGCAGAATTTCGCAATTGGAAAGTGAGGCAAGTCAACTGAAGACCAGAAATGACCAGATTGAAAAGGAAAACCAAAAGATTATAGCCGAAAACCAAAAGATTATAGCCGAAAACCATCCTTAAAGGCTAGAATTGAACAATTAGAAGCTAATGATCTCTCAAGACAACCAGAACAAATAAAACAAAGCCAAAAGACTGAAAAAATAGAAGGAAACATGAAATATCTCAATGGGAAAGTGACAGACCATGAAAACCGGTCTAGAGGAGACAATTTGAGAATCATCGGTCTCCCTGAAAAGGGTAAAATTAATAGAAATTTGCACTCCATACTAAAAGAAATTATTAAGCAAAATTGCCCTGAAGTTCTACAACAAGAGGGCAATACATACATTGAAAGGATCCATAGATCACCCTCAACATTCGATCCAGATAAGAAAATGTCCAGGAATATAATTGCCAAACTCAAGAGCTTCCAAGTAAAAGAAAAAATATTACAAGAAGCCAGAAAGAGACAAATCAAATACGAAGGAGCACCACCCAGGATCACACAGGATCTGGCAGCCTCCATGCTATAAAAGACCACAAGGCTTGGAATATGATATTCAGAAAGGCAAGAGAGCTGGGCCTGCAACCACGGATCAACTACCCATCAAAATTGAATATATACTTCCAGGGGAAAGTATGGGCATTCAACAAAATTGAAGATTTCCAAATATCTTCACAGAAAAGACCAGGGATAAATGGAAAGTTTGATATCCAATCACAAGAATTGAGAGAAACATAAAAAGGTAAATAAAAAAACAGAGGGGAAAGAAAGAAAATTCATAATTTTTTAAATTTGCCTTTTTAAGGGCCTCAGTAAGATTGAATTATCTGTATTCCTATGTGGAGAAATGCTATGTATAATTTTCTGTAATGAACTCTATTTACTATTAAGTATTCACTATTATAGTGGTCAGAAGAATGATTAATGGGGAGAGGGTGGAGTGCTGAATGGTCTAAGATGATATGGGGGGGGTGGGAAAGAGGAAGGAGAATGGAGGGGGACACCAGGAGAAACTTGAGAGAATAATAAAAATAGGATAATCTATTACACAAAAAGAGGGCATGGGATGGGGAAGGAACAAATACTATTATAAGAAGGAGAGGAAGAGAGCATCAAGAGGTAATTTTTAAACCTTACTCTCAGTGTAATGAACTTGGAGAGGGAAGAGTAGGTATACTATCCATTGGGATATAAAACTCTATCTAACCCTACTGAGAAAGTCAGAAGGGATAAACCAAGGGGAGCAGTGGAGAGGGGAGATCCAAAACGGAGGGGAGAAGAAGGGGGAGGGAATTTATTAGGCCTTCAAAACAAAAAGAGGGGAATAACAAGGGAGGGGATAGAAAGGGAAGTAAATCAAGGGAGGGGATAAAGGATACAGGCTTAATAGCAAACCACTGGTTTAAAAGGAAATAGGTTAAGAAGAAGGGGTAGGAATAGGGGAGAATACAAAAATGTCAGCCAATGCACAGCTGATAATTATAACGCTAAATGCGAATGGGATGAACTCTCACATAAAACGGAAGCAAATAGCAGAGTGGATTAGAAACCAAAATCCTACCACATGTTGTCTACAAGAAACACATATAAGGTGGGGAGGGGGGACATAGACAAGTTTAAGGTTCAGGGCTTGAACAAAATCTTTTGGGCGTCAAATGAGAAAAAGAAGGCAGGAATGGCTATTGTGATTTCTGACAAAGCCAAAGTAAAAATAGATATAATTAAAAAAGACAGGGAAGGTCATTACATCCTGATTAAAGGCAGTATAAACAATGAGGAAATAACACTGCTCCATATGTATGCACCAAGTGGTATAGCATCCAAATTCATAAATGAGAAACTGGCAGAGCTCAAGAAGGAAATAGATAGTAAAACCATAATAGTGGGAGATCTAAATATTCCTCTTTCAGATCTAGATAAATCAAACCAAAAAATAAATAAGAAAGAGGTAAGAGAGGTGAATGAAGTCCTAGAAAAATTAGATTTAATTGATATGTGGAGAAAAATAAATAGGGAAAAAAAGGAATACACCTTCTTTTCAGTTGCACATGGTACATTCACAAAGACTGACCATGTAATAAGGCATAGAATCATTGCAAACAAATGCAAAAGAGCAGAAATAATAAATGTAAACTTCTCAGATCATAATGCAATAAAAATAATAATTAGTAAGGGCACCTGGACAGGCAAATCAAAAACTAATTGGAAATTAAATAATATGATTCTCCAAAACCAATTTGTCAAAGAAGGAATCATAGAAACAATCAATAATTTCATTGAAGAAAATGACAATGATGAGACATCCTACCAAACTCTGTGGGATGCAGCCAAGGCAGTACTCAGGGGGAAATTTATATCCTTGAGTACATATATTAACAAATTAAGGAGAGCAGAGATTATTGAATTGGGACATGCAACTCAAAACTATTGAATTAATAAATAAGACTAGAAGCTGGTACTTTGATAAAACAGATAAAATAGACAAAGTACTGGTCAATCTAATAAAAGAAAAGGAAAGAAGAAAACCAAATTGATAGTATCAAAGATGAAAAGGGAGACATTACCTCTAATGAAGGGTAAATTAAGGCAATCATTAAAAACTATTTCGCCCAACTATATGGCAATAAATATAGCAATTAAGGAGATATGGATGAATATTTACAAAAATATAAACTGCCTATATTAACAGCAGAAGAAACAGAATACCTAAATAATGCCATATCAGAAAAAGAAATTGAAGAAGCCATCAAAGAACTCCCTAAGAAAAAATTGCCAGGGCCTGATGGATTCACAAGTGGATTCTATCAGACATTCAAAGAGCAACTAATCCCAATACTATACAAATTATTTGATATGATAAGCAAAGAAGGATTCCTACCAAATTCCTTTTATGAGACAAATATGGTACTGATTCCAAAGCCAGGGAGACCAAAAACAGAGAAAGAAAACTACAGACCAATCTCCCTAATGAACATAAATGCAAAAATCTTAAAAAGAATCCTAGCAAAGAGACTCCAGCAAGTAATTAAGAAGATCATCCACCATGATCAGGTGGGATTTATACCAGGAATGCAAGGATGGTTCAACATTAGGAAAAACCATCCACATAATTGACCATATCAACAGTCTAACAAACAAAAATCACATGATCATCTCAATAGATGCTGAAAAAGCCTTTGACAAAATACAGCATCCATTCCTATTGAAAACACTGAAAAGCATAGGAATAGAAGGAACTTTCCTAAAAATAATAAACAGTATATACCTAAAACTTCAACAAACATATATGGAATGGGGATAAATTTGAAGCCTTCCCAATAAGATCAGGAGTGAAACAAGGATACCCACTATCACCTCTATTATTCAACATGGTACTAGAAACACTAGCAGTTGCAATTAGAGAAGAAAAAGAAATTGAAGGTATCAAAATAGTCAAGGAGGAGACTAAGCTATCACTCTTTGCAGATGATATGATGGTCTACTTAAAAAATCCTAGAGAATCAACTAAGAAGCTTGTAGAAATAATCAACAACTTTAGCAAAGTTGCAAGATACAAAATAAATGCACATAAATCATCAGCATTTCTATACATCTCCAACACATTAGAGTAGCAAGAAGTAGAAAGAAAAACACCATTTAAAATCACCCTAGACAATATAAAATACTTAGGAATCTATCTACCAAAACAAACACACCAATTATATGAAAACAACTACAAAACACTTTCCAAACAAATAAAACTGGATCTAAACAATTGGAATGCCATTGACTGCTCATGGGTAGGGCGAGCTAACATAATAAAAATGACCATTCTACCCAAATTAATTTACCTATTTAGCACCATACCTATCAAACTACCAAAAAATTTTTTACTGAATTAGAAAAAACTATAACAAATTTCATTTGGAATAACAAAAGATCAAGAATATCAAGGGAAATGATAAAAAAAAAATGTGAAGGAAGGGGACCTAGCAGTACCAGATATTAAACTATACTATAAAGCAGCAGTCATCCAAGCAATATGGTACTGGCTAAGAGACAGAGAGGAAGATCAGTGGAATAGACTTGGGGTAAATGATATCAGCAAGACAGTGTATGATAAACCCAAAGAGACCAACTTTTCGGACATGAATCCACTATTTAACAAAATCTGCTGGGAAATTTGGAAAACAATATGGGAGAGATTAGGTTTAGATCAGCATCTAACACCCTATACCAAGATAAATTCAGAATGGCTGAATGACTTGAATATAAAGAGGGAAACTATAAATAAATTAAGTCAACACAGAATAGCATACTTGTCAGATCTTTGGGAAAGGAAAGAATTTAAAACCAAGCAAGAGTTAGAGAAAATTACAAAATGCAAATTAAATGGTTTTGATTATATTAAACTAAAAAGCTTTTGTACAAACAAAAACAATGTAGTCAAAAACAGAAGGGAAACAACAAATTGGGAAAAAATTTTTATAATGAAAAACTCTGACATGCGTCTAATTACTCAAATATACAAGGAGTTCAATCAATTGTATAAAAAATCAAGCCATTCCCCAATTGATAAATGGGCAAGAGACACAAATAGGCAATTTTCAGGTAAAGAAATCAAAAGTATCAATAAGCACATGAGAAAGTGCTCTAAATCTCTAATAATTAGAGAAATGCGAATCAAAACAACTCTGAAGTACCACCTCACACCTAGCAGATTGGCCAAAATGAAAGAAGGGGAGAGTAATGAATGCTGGAGGGGATGTGGCAAAATTGGGACATTAATTCATTGCTGGTGGAGTTGTGAACTGATGCAACCATTCTGGCTGGCAATTTGGAACTATGCTCAAAGGGCTATAAAAGTCTGCCTGCCCTTTGATCCAGCCATACCATTGTTGGGTTTGTACCCCAAAGAGGTCATAGATAAACAGACATATGAAAATATTTATAGCTGCACTTTTTGTGGTGGCAAAAAACTGGAAAAGGAGGGTATGTCCTTCAATTGGGGAATGGCTGAACAAATTGTGGTATATGCTGGTGATGGAATACTATTGTGCTAAAAGGAATAACAAATTGGAGAAGTTCCAGGTGAACTGGAAAGACCTCCAGGAACTGATGCAGAGTGAAAGGAGCAGAGCCAGAAGAACACTATACACAGAGACTGATATACTATGGTAAAATCGAATGTAATGGACCTCTGTACCAGCAGCAATACAAAAACCCAGGACAATTCTAAGGGATTTATGGTAAAGAACGCTACCCACATCCAGAGGAAGGACTGCAGGAGAGGAAACATATAAGAAAAACAGCTGCTTGAATGCAAGGATTGGGGTGGACATGATTGAGGATGTGGACTCGAAACTACCGCACCAATGCGACTACCAACAATTTGGAAATAGGTCTTGATCAAGGACACATGATAAAACCAGTGGAAATGTGTGTCGGCCATGGGTGGAGGGAATGCATGGGTTGAAGGGGAAAGTAGTAGCATGAATCATGTAACCATGTTAAAAATGAATATTAATAAATGTTTAAAATTTAAAAAAGATGTAATTTCCTTCCTTATCGTTTTTAATAAAATCTATTTTTTCTTTAGCTTTGTCTGAGATCATGATTGCCACTCTTGCCTTCTTTGTCTCAGTTGCAGCCCAATAGATTCTGCTCCAGGCTCGTACCTTTAGTCTATGTGTATCTCTCTGCCTCAAGTGTGTTTTTTATAGTTAATATATGGTAGGATTCTGGTTTTTAATCCATTCTGCTATCAGATTCCATTTTATGAGTGAGTTTATACAATTCACATTCACAGTTATAAACAGTGTCTATATATTTCCCTTTGTTTTTACTTCCTCCTTTAATCCTAATCTTTCTCCTTTCCCTCTTATTCTCCCCTCCAGGATTTTGCTTTTAGTCAGTCTCCCCCATTTCCCCTTCCTTGTATTACTTACCTTCCTACCACCTCCCTTCTTATTCCCCTTTTACTATAGGACCTTTTGAATGCCACCCATCCTCTCCCTTTCTTGCACTACTCTCCTTCCATCACGCCATTTATCATTACCCTTCTACTTCTGTATAAGGCCAAAGACAATTTTGTACCCCAGTGGATCTGTCTGTTCTTTCCTCTCTAAGCCAATTCCAATATGAATAAGATTTAAGCATTACCTATTGCCAACCTCTTGATCCCTTCCATTTTATTGGTTTTCTCCCCTCCCTCACAACCCACTCTTTATGTAATATATTTACCCAAATTTTACCTCTTATCCCATTTCTTTTAGTATTATGCTCTTTCTTATGTTTTTTTTTGTGCTTTGACATATCGTCCTAAACAGTTTACCACTGCACCCTTTACATATACTTCTTCTAGCTACTATGATAATAACATATTTAAGAGTTACAGATACCATATTTCCAATAGGAATACATGACATTCAAACTTATTGAAGCCCTTAATTTTTTTTCTCTTTGTCATTTGCCTTTTTATGTTTCTCTTGAATTCTGTATTTGGGCATCAAATTTTCTGTTTAAATCTGACCTTTTTTTCAAGAATGCTTGGAAATCTTCTATTTAATTAGATGGCCATACTTTCCCCTGAAAGAATATAGTATTTGCTGGGTAATTGATTCTTGGTTGTAGACTCAGTTATCTTGATTTCTGGAATATTGTATTCCATCCCTTCTAGTCCTTCAGTGTGGATGCTGAGTTATCCTATGTAATTGTCCTTGGTGCTCCATGATATCTGAATTGTTTCTTCTAGCAGCTTTCAGTGTCTTTTTCCTGGGCTTCTGAGTACTTGAGTTTGGCTTATGACATTCCTGGGAGTTGTCAGTTGGGAATTTAATGCCAGAGGTTATCTGTGGATTCTTTCAGTCTCTAATTTATCCACATGTTCAAGGATTTCAGGGAAGTCTTCTTGTATAATTTTCTGTAGTATGATGTCCTGATTTTTCAGGTAGTCCAATGATTCTTAAATTGTCTCTCCTGGATCTATTCTCCAGGTCACTTGTTTTCTCAATGAGATGTCTCATGTTATCTTCAATTTTTTTCATTGTTTTGATTTTATTTTAATATGTCTTGATATCTTCTGAGGTCATTAGTTTCTAATTGCCCAGTTGTAATTTTTAAAGAATAAATTTCTTTCATGGCCTTTAATTCTCCTTTTCCTTTGGGTCCATTTTTCCTTTCAATTCATTCTTATCTTCTGATTTTTTGTTTCATTTTCCAGCAGGTTAATTCTGGTTTTCAATACCTCTGTTTCTGTTTCCAGATGACTTATTTTGCTTTTCAGGCTACTACTTTCCTTTTGTCATTTTTCTTCAACCTGTCTTATTTTATTTTTAAATTCCTTTTGAAGCCCTCCATAGCCTACATCTAATTTCTGGGTTTTTTGAGGCTTTGCTTAATGTTTCCTGGTTTTCATTCTCATCCACTGGTTCTGTTCTTTAGTCCTTACCCCCATAAAAGCTTTCAAATGTAGCATGTTTTTTCTCTCTCTTGGTTACTCATTTTATTTACTTTTTTTTTCTTCTGCCCTATGGAATATATAGATTTGCCCCTATGTTGATTTACTGAACCAGACAGTTTGAGCTGTTCTGCCCTGAGACAAAATCTTTTCTTTTCTCAATCCTTTTCTGGTATACTGGATTCAACTGCTGAGCTTGCCTGCCCTGGGATAAATTTTTCACTGTAGTCATTGGATGGAGGGTGTTCAGCCAGGTGCCCACCCCTTTCCTCCCTGCCCATCCTTATTTAGCCCTGAATCACATGGGGTGGGTCAAAGACCAACACTCATGGCTACAATCTCTACCTGGGTATCACACAGACAGCCTGATCTATTTGCAGGTCTCCGAATGCTTGGAGGGGGAGTATGCCTCTCTCTTTTCCTGTGAAAATAGATGGACTGTGCCTACCTTTCAAGTTGTTTTCAGTAGGAGAGTCTCATGACTTTTCTTGTTGGTTTTGGATTTATTTTTTCTTTGGAACACAATATAAATATTGGTTTGGAAGGATTGTTGAAGAGGTTATGACTTTAGGTGCTCCTAAGTCACCATCTTTCCCTAAGTCATTCATTTTTTAAATCTCCCAATGAAAAGAAAGCTGCATGATTCTATTTTGGGATAACTACAATTATTAGGAAAGAAAAAGCCACAATATATCTTTATTTTCTGACACTCATAGAAAAATATTAGGAAACACACAAAATTTTAAAGGCATTGTATCAAATGTATATGATTTTTTAAATCATGTGTGTGATTCAACATTGTGGGGAACTCCTAAAAAGGAATTTGCTTTACAAATGAAGCCAGCATCACCTTGTAATTTACAATTTTAGAGAGTTGCCTGAGGCATTATTTTACTTGTTGAGAATAAAGATCTGAGGCATGACTAGAATTCAGGTCTTCCTAACTTTGAGACTTGTTTCCTAGCCACTGGAGTATGCTGTTTCACTTTAAATTCGTAACCATAGAAAATTACTTCAAATAACTGGAATGATAACATTTCTAAAAGTTTGTTGGTTTCAAAAGTGCCAATTAAAAATTCTGTAAAATATGTTCCATTTCTTATGTCTTAGAACAATATCTATCTTATATGAGCATATAGAGATTATTCTATTAAAATAATTAATTTTGATATAAGAAAAGTGAAAAATAATTGAGGCTCCTGCTTATCTGAAATTAATGACCATGGAAATGAAGTGTGTTCAATTTTTGTATTAAAAATAAAATTCTTTATTACCATTTACCTAAAATGACTATAGAAGATTATGTACTTAGAATCAAATCCCAAATTACCTCTATATGCATCAGTTCTTTAGATATAAAACACTCCATGCTGATTAAGTTTACATAGAATTGTTTCTGATCACTTTTAAGTCTCCATGCTTTTTCTACAGTGTCCAAATTATGACATGAAGTGGAATAATGACTAACTTTTATTCTGGATGCTAGGTAACCTATAATGAGCTGGAGATTTAATTCTTAGTTCTTATCTATGAACCAATTGCTCCTTATTAGGGCTATCACTAGAGTCTAACATCACAAATAGTCTAAAATACTTCTTTGCTATTCTAAAACCTCTTTGCCTTAACTGAATAGAATATCATTAGGTAGTACTTAAATAAATAATGAAGCAATCATAACAAAGCAAGTCCTTTACCTCTGTGTCTTTGCTCAAACTATTTCCTATGCTAATACATCTCTCCAGGTGTTCCCATAGAAATCCTACCTAACCTTTAAGACCCATTTCAAAATCCACTGATTTCATGAAGCCTTCCTTATTTGAAGAACTTGTAAGGATTTTTCTATACTAGATATTGCAAAGTGTTTTATTTTTACTTAAGTTAGTATTTTGTACTAGAAAGAACACCAGCTTTTGAGTCTAAAGAACTGAGGTTAGATCCTAATTCAGATACTTACTAGCAATCCTGCAACCCAGGCAATGACCAATCATATTGACTTTTGCCCTACCACTGGACTTTGGTGACCCAGAAAGAGAAAGTGTGGATGATAAATTTATGTAACTCTGCCTTATTTAAAACTTATTTATGTGGCATATACCAGTGATGTCATTTTGGTCCTCTTAAACTTGGAAAGCAAACAACAAATTTCAGATTTTTGTGAGGATGATATGTTATACAATATGTGTCTTACATAACTGAAACATTTGATATTGTTTGCAAAGCTAAAATTCCAATATGCTTGAAAATCCAAGAAGAATTTTGCATTTTCTCACTCAAGCCTCACATCACTTCTGAAATAGATGTCACATGTATTAATTACGACTCTCCTTTTAATAAGTGAGAAACTAATATTTAGAAATTTCAAGTAACATTCTGGTTTCACAGATAGAATTGTAACTATGGTAGAGTAGCTGGAGCTTTGCCTTAGGGTATCAAAATGTAGTGTCTCTAGTTTGCAAAAACAAACAAAAATAACTCCCTACCCACCAAAAAAAGTAAAAATAATAATCAACCAAGTGCTCTGCTTTCCCCCCTTCTCATCTTCTCTTTGCATTTAAATCTTGTTGATTCCTGTAAGGAAGGCATTACAGTTTTTCCCCCATTTCATATGTGGCAAAACTTATATGCAGAAGAGCTAAATTACTTAACCCTGTTTATATGTCTACTAAATGTCAGAGGCTGAATTAAAACCTAGTTCTTCCTGACTATGAATAAAATCAACTCCCTAATATGTCTTGATGTGTCTTTCTATGTTGGATCTGTCAGTTTTGCATCTATCCCAGTATATACTACAGCGCTTTTTCCATATTAACTGGATCATACCAAAATAACTGGGCTTTTGCCGGAGTAGACCTAGGCATAACTGAAAAAATGATTGTAGGGGGACAGCTGGGTGGCTCAGTGGATTGAGAGCCAGGCCTAGAGATGGGAGGTCCTAGGTTCAAATATGGCCTCAGGCACTTCCCAGCTGTGTAACCCTGGGCAAGTCACTTGACCCCCATTGTCTAGTCTTTACCACTCTTCTGCTTTGGAGCTAATACACAGTATTGACTCCAAGATGGAAGGTAAAGGTTTAAAAAAAAGATGTTAGCCTTTGGGTCTCTCCACTCTCCTTCTTTATTATGTGGTCAGAATTAACTCTCAGTGAGATAACAATTATCTACTTTGGTCCATATGATTAAAATTCACACTTCCTTTTGTACATAGCAATAATATCTGTCATTTAAGTCAGACTTAGTTTATTTCTCATGAAGTCCTCATTAGTTGAAAAATGAAAAGAAATGAATTAGTATAAATATAATTCAAATAGTACCTTTCAAAAATGGCTACAAATAGATTTTGGCATAATGTGAGCATTTCTAGGAAAACTAGCCATAAATCCATCAGAGGATAAGGGATATTTTCAAATGGCATTAAAATACTATAAATTCTAATTAGGTTTTCTTGTTCTGATACCTCTTTCCATATTGCAGAATAAATAATGCATCCATTCTAAAATAAAAGCATTTGTGTTTGCAGATTACTTCCATAAAGGGAATCCCTTTGCAATGGAAATTCCTGCCCGTTGCTCAACTACCAAAACTCGTTTATTATGCCACAAATAACATTTTAAAAATGTGATCATATTCAATAGTTTCAGCTTCTCTAACAAAGGATGTGTAATAACCTTGTGTTGTACTTCTTGTCATGCCAAGTGATAGCAAGCCAATGGGATTTTCAATTGACTGGCAAAAACACATCTAGAGAAAATATGTCAGTGGATTAAAGCAATGGATATAAAATGTTACTTCATAATTACACAAGGTGATACATAAAAACTCCTGCCAAAAATTTAATAGAAAATCATAGTTACATTCATAGAAAACTAATGACAGTGAGGACATACTAAAAAGGAGGCTAGGCCACAAGTCAGAGGATATAGGCTTGGCTCTTCCACTTACTATCTGAATAATTTGGGTAGATCTTTTAACTTCTCTGAACTTCAGTTTCTTTATCTGTATGAGATTGGGTCAGATTGAATGACTTCTAGTCTCTTCTGGCTTTAAATCTATGATGTTTTGCACTCTTGTTGCATGGGATCACAAATGCTAGAAAATGGCAGGCATAGATCAACCAGCATTTATTAAATGTATACTATGTGCCAGGAGCTAGCAATAAGAAGAAAAAAAACTGAAATAGTTCCCACACTCAAAGAACTTTCATTCTACTTGATGCAATTAATTTACACAACTATGAGGACATTCAGATAAATAGAAAAATTTCCCCAAGGAAAGCACTAGCTACTAGGGGACAAGGAAAGTTCTCATATAGAAGATGACCATTAGAAGCAGAAATGAAGAGGGAGCATATTGCAGGCATAGGGGAAAATTTGAAACTCATAAATATGGCATATAAAAAGTATGTGTGAGGAATAGCAAAAATAACTACTTCGGTAAAACCAAAAAGTAATTTGGCAACAGTGTGGCATATTGTTTAAAATGGAAGGTTAGTTAGTAGGAATTATAGATGTTAGCTTCATATCCTCCATCAAATGTATATAATAATTAAGTGACTTTAATTTTTCTGGGTCTGTTTTCTTATCCATAAAATGAGAATTATTAAATTATGGTGTGGAAGGTCTTCTATAGTGCTAACATTCTATAGAACTATCAGAAGTTTATAAATATATTTAACTCAAATTTAACAACCAATAGACGTATACTTTTATAACTTTCTTACTTGAGTTTGTATAAATATAATTGTCTATGGCATAGGTATGTCTTATATAATATATCAAGCAAAGAAACTGAGGAACAGGAGGTCTTAAATTATAGAACTAACCTAAAGCAATGTGAAATATCTTGAGCAAAATAGATTTATATATAATGAATTATACATTATTCTACATACTTAAAATCAATATTAAATTGCTTGATTTTGTTTGAATAATTACTTTTACATGATTTAGCATTGAGTACACAAGACACATTCATAAATTCTTCTTGATGAATCAACACTTTTATGTTATTGAATATTAAGTGCATCTGATAAACAATCCATTTTCCCAAAACTAGTTTTAATTATATCCTATAGAATTGCAATAGGTCTTAATTGAAACAACTTCCCAGGCCATTAAAGTATGTTCATCCTCATCTTTAAGATAAATGCCCTAACCTTTTGTATATGTCGCCTGATTCAAGGTTATGTTGCAATAAAATCTCCATTCATTAATAGAATTTTATTTGTCAATATAGAGTTATGTTTTTAGGGCTTAGCATTTCCTTAAAAGAGACAAGACTTACAAGTCCATTTTTTAATACACCAAAATAGTTTTGGGTGGATTTTTTATTTCCTGAAGAAGATAATCATCTTTTACAAACTCACGTGAACTTCTTACAATTGTTCTGGTATAGCCTTAAATTTAAAAAATTAGCTTCATCAGTAAAAGTTAACCATTTTACAATCTTCAGCACTCAAGTTGATGGAGACAGACAGAGAGAGAGAGAAGGAGAGAGAGAGAAAGAGAGAGAGTGCTATTTTTATGTGTATATATATATATGCATATATATATATATATGTATATAATACATGAGTATATTATTCATCCTGTCACCTCATAAACATTCTCCTCGTGTGAGAAGACCTTAGAATATGGGTGAACTAACACTCTGGGTCTTTCATCTCCTGCCGGCAAAAGTGTGTCATCTTCTATCTAACCCAAAAAAGCCACTTCCATCTTTTCTAGTATAAGGCATTTTCAGCTTCTGTTGCCAGACCAATATCCCAACTGACATCTGGGAAACTTCCAGGGCAAAAAAGAGCAACCTTCCCTTTGTCTTTAGGCCACCCATCTCATGCTGTGCCTGTCCTTTGAGTGTAGATGAGTGATATGCTCCACTCAAGGATCAACATTCTCACATCTTTTCATAGTATTCATACCCGACTGTCTCTGAACTTCTTTAGATAGTCATCCAAACTCAATTCCATGCCTTCTATCATGTTCTTCTTCCCTATCCTCTTCATCCTGCCTACCCCAAAGTTTCTTCTAAATTCTATTTAGCCCTCCCACTGGTCCTTCTGATCTGTTCCACAGTTAACAAACTTACTTTCATCTTACTTGTTTTCTCATCCATTCCTTCTATTTACTACATCTACTGAAACCTGGCTTTCTTCTGGCCTCCCTTTCTAGTACTAAATGTACACTTTACTCATTCTATTCAATTAGTCAAAAGAGAGAAGTTGTAATACTCCCTTCTCCCTATTCCACCCCTAGATTCTTCTCCTTTCTCCAATACTTGACAGGAACTGGCCTGTTGATGTCCAGGGGTCCTTGAAGGAGGCAAGGAGAATGAAAGAAAAATAATATGAACACAGGGGGATCAGGAGGGCCAGGTTGCTAATGGCAAGCAAGACAAGTTTATTGAAAGGTACTTCTTTTATAGGGAGAGAAAAACAAGCTGGGGCTCTTGCATAAGTTTTCCACACACCTAGTAACAGGTAATAATTAACAGAGGACCTTAAGTGATCGCAATGCAATCCACCATGCATCAGTGATTTTATAGGAAACATATTGTGCAAGGATTTGAAAAACAAAGGGGAGTTTCCATAGGATACCTGATACATTCACAAGAATTTCCCTGGGTTAAATGATACATATGCAACCAGAGGTTTGGTGAGATATGTGACAAACATTAGCTGCTTTATAGCCCAGAGCTGTGCTTGAGGATCTCAGGTTGTGCCTCCTACAAGCACTCAACAATCCCATTTGCTTTGAGGCTTATGCTATTAGTATATACAACCCAATAAAAATTCCAGTATACACTGTCAGTATAAAACAATCTCCTTCATTCTTCAATTAGTTCAATATCTAGAATACAATATTCCTCTTCTTCTTAATTCCTACCCTCACACTGGTAGACCTCAACATGCATATTGTCCCTCATGTACCCTAACCACTCAGTTCCTCACTCTATTTACTATCATTGAGCTACTCTGTCTACTTATAAATATAAATACTTATAAATACCCTTGATGCTGTTATCACATAGAAAAAATAAACCTCAATATTAAAATATTTAGACATGCTCTTTTCCAAAAATAATCTATTTGTATTTCACTTCTTCCTTTACCTTCCTTTGCATAAATCTAGTATTGACCTGCACCATGATTTCAAATCCCTTGATCCCTCAATTCTTTCATAAGCCATCTCTTCTGCAAGAGCCACTCTCTTTTTTCCTTTTCTTGATTCTTCAGTAAATTTTTTACTTCTATACTGTCTTCCTCTTTTGAATCCCTAGCACACTTATCATATAATCAATTATGGCCAACCATACCTCAGCCTTGTATCATTCCTGCCAATAATCACTTTCATGCCTACATATGTGCTGCTGAATGATGGTGGAAAATATATGCAACCCTTCTAAGTCCAAAACATATTTATGATATGTAAACTCACCTGGGCATTTAGTTCTACTAAGCAATCCTAACAAATATCCATTATCAGCTCACTTTCACACTCTCTACATTGACTCTATCCATTAATTTCATCCCTAGTCAAACTTTTCATTTGCACTCTTTCAGTTCAGAATTTTATAGAAAAATGTTTAGGCTAATCCCCATGATTTCTCTCTTCCTCAACTTCTCACCCAAGTTTCTTGACATTTTCTCCCCATTCACTCTTATTTCACATAAATTAACCTTACTCCTTACTAAGGTCAATCCCTCTCCTTGTTCAAGAAATAACATTCTATCTTGTCTCCTTCAATAGATCGTTTCCCTTTGTCATCTCCACTCTTTCACTTATTTTCATTCTCTCCCTCTCTGCTGGTTTATTTCCTGCTGCCTACAAATATTCCCAACATTTCCCCTATTCTGGAAAAAAAATCTAACTTGGCACTTTCATCCCTGCTATTATCCTTTTTATCATCATCCTCTAGTAACTAAATTTAAATAGATCACCTAAAATAAGTGCCTCTACTTTCTCTCTTTTTCATTCTCACTTTAACCTCTCATGAAATAGCTTCTAACCTTATCATTCTCCAGTTACTAACAATCAAATATTTGCCAAATCCAGTATCAGTCCTCATTCTCTTTGACCTCTGTAGCCTTTGAAACTATTGATCACTCTCTTCTTGATACTCTAGTATTTAGGGATACCACTCTATCCTAGTTTTTCTCCCACATATCTGAGCATTTCTCTTGCTGAATCCTGCTGCAGTTCATGACCTTTATCTGAGGTGTTTTTCAGGGTTCTGTCCTGCATCCTCTCCTCTTTTCCCTCTACACTGTTTTATTTGGACTTGATTATAATCTCTATGCTGACAGTAAGCTTTAATCTATGTTCCAGCTTGAATCTTTCTGCTGACTACCACTCTTTCATCTCCAACTTCTTTTCAGATATCTCAAATTAGAAAATTTTATTATCAATATTGAAAAATTAATATCAATAACTGTAGGTTCTTATTTTTCCATAGTGTTTCATTAATAATCACTTGATATAGAAAAATAAAAAGGTTAGAAGTATAAAGCCTAATTTTCTAAAATAACTAACCACATGTGGATTCTCTTGCCTGGCTCCCAGTCAGCCTCCTCAGCCACTTTTAGGGAAGAAGAGACAGGGTGCAGTGCCACACCAAAATTTTTTTATTCATCCCTCCCACGCATGTGCATTCACATCCATCCATTCATGCAATGCAATGCAGCATAAGCATGCTAATGGTATGCTGGGTAAGATGAGCTTTGGGGAGAGAATTCTATCTATACAATCCCCCCTGTTATTCTTTGGGAGAAGAGCATGTTGAAATCTTCCAGATTTACATTCCTAGTCTCCTCAAAGAATCATTTCATATAACCAGCTTATATTGCTAAAGATCTCTTTCAAGGGGTGCGTTCAATATTGCACTTTCTAAGGGGAAATTACAATAATTTGGGGAGAAGAGGGAAATAAAAGAGAAAGAGAGCAAAACCAATGATTGGTAGACTCATTGACAAAAAAAAATTAGGAGGCAATATCCTTTGTGTTCAACCCCCCTCAGTTCAATTCACTACATCCCAAAGTTCATTCTTGATCTTTTGATGCAGTATGCGGTTTCTGCAGGCATATTTATGGCTCCTTCTCCAAACAGTTCACTTTCTCAATTTGGGGAGTTAGTGAATTTCTTTTCCTGAAACTACTCTAAAACCAAAAAAAAAATCAAATCTTGGATTTAATGAAAATACCACCACCTCCAACCAACACCCAGATCAACTCAGGATATATGTCTGAGTTACAGGGTATATAAATCAATTATCAAATGAAAAACCAAAAACATTAAAAAAACAAATAAAAGAGAAAAAATTAAATTTTAGGGAAAAATTCAAAATCAAATTGTATATAAAATTCTGAGTAATCAAGACTAAGTCCATAACAGGTCCTTGAATCAGGGCCCAATAAAGGGATTTATGTCCCACAAGCCTGTAGGACAATTGCAGCAATTATGTACTTACCCTATAAGAAGCCAGGACTACATAAAATTGTCATACTATGAAAGAGAGAAAAGGGACAAGATTTTGAAATAAAAGGTGTAATGCAAAAGATGCAAGAGAGGCTTTTGCTCTTTCAGGGGGCCAGCTGAAAACTTCTGGCAATTAAAAGCCTTAGAATTCTGAGAGAAGTCAGTTGGTCCCTGAGGCTTGAACAGAGTGGAAGGACTAACTAGAGATCTGCTTGTCTTTCAGTTTTGTTTTTGGCCTGTGCTTTGTCTGGACAATTTGAACCTAGCTAATTTCTCTGGACCTCTCCCTGACCTTCTCCATATTATTTTCCTGCTTCCCTCCCTGTTTTCCTGGGGTTCTGGGAGGCAGGGTGGCTTTGGGGTTTTTAGTGGATAGACTTTGTGGATTTAGTTTTCCCGAATAGGCAAGTAGGACATCCTTGAATTCAAAATATCCCTTTAGTATAGCCTCTACTTTAAAAGCAACCAAATCTTCCCTGGCTGAGAGAAGCAGGCCCTCTCTCAGTCTAACCCATTCCTGTAACCGTCCCCCATCTTGAGTTTCTCCCTAGCGGCTGTCAGAAACCCCAAACCCCACTCTCCTTCCTGACCAACCCTGAACATTAATAAATCCCTTTGTTATCTAATCAAACCCTTTGGAGAATCATTGTGTTTAAGAATTAGGCAAGGGTTGAAGGGGAAGGAATTATTCTCTTTTATTTTCTGAGGGAAACTGGAGGCATCCTTCTTGGGAGGAAGTAGTTGCCCAACACTTCCTCCTGAATCCCTTCAGTTTCACTGACAGGGAGGAGTCTTGCAACTCCTCCTTTGAGGACTTGAGAAACTGACAAAAAAGCCCTCAAGTCATATTCAAACCACTTCTGACTGGCCCTATTACTTGTGTCTATAGAAGTATCTTCCTGCCAGGAAGGGTTCAGCCGATTGCCTCCAATATCCTCTGTCTCAGCTTGGGTGTCTAGGCTGTGTTAGCTGCCTCTCCTGAACACCTCACATAGTAGTTTTACCATCCTAATACCACATTGTCCATTTCTCCCTAAACTCAGCCTTCCCTTTCATTCCTCTTCTATCACCTCAATCACCTTTTACCCCTCCATCACTCAGCAAGGGAAGAGAGCATCCCCCATCTTTAGTGTACCCCTTTTTTCCCATCACAAAGGGAAGTGCCATGCCATGATGTAATTTTACCTTCACTCTCTAGGAGAGAGGAGACAAAATGGCAGCCAAAATGAGGTACTTGTCAGAAATCTGGAATGAGGGAAATCTTCATCTGACATTTTCAAATAGCCACCTCCTCAACCCCCAAAACAAGTTCTATGTATTTGTGCAGATACTCCATCAATCCCACCAGGATTGGCTGGTTTCTTTGTCCTTGTGCATCTTGGCACAGTGTACAATGGATCTTTTGTGATCCCTTCTTTCTGAAATCAGACACAATAATTAGTCAAAGTCTCATAATATTTAACAATCAATGGCATGTTTCCATGACCTAAAGTTTTGGGGTATGCATTGATAATAGGGCTAATGGATATTTTAAACTTATTTTATTGCAAAATTAAAAAGTCATTAATACTAGTTACATATACTTCAAGGACAAAAAATATGAGAAGAAAGAAACTTCAAATACGCTATTGCACATAAAAGAAAAAAAAACAATAATAATGTTTTAATTCAAAAATTCATAGTGCATATTCCATGACAATGTATCAGCCAAAAATGTGTTCAACTTGTCTATGGACTTATATCTCCAGTCCATATCACAGGAGGAGTAAAAAATTAAAAGTGTAATTGAGCATATAGCTAATAGCCAAAACATAGTAACTGAAAGTGATATAGTATAATGGAATATTTAGATCAGATTAATATGTGAACTTAAAAAAATTAAATTTTAAAACAAACAATTAGCAAATACAATAAGCATGACAGGATATAGTTACTCAGTGTCTATAGAAGATATCTTCTTTACATGTGAGCAATGAATCCAAGAGTCCTTTTCTCCAATTGTGATAGCTCTTGGAGTGGTTAAAAATACTTGTTATTGACCTTCCCAGGCAGGCCGAGTTCCTCCAATGGCTGGAATTTCTTCATGTATACCTTGTCACCTGTATGTAGGTCATTAAGTGAGAAATCTATAGGTTCTACTTGTACAGCAGCTCTGGATTCATGGAGTTTTCCCAATTTGATGTGCACATCCTGTATATATGAAGCAATAGAAGTGTCCCCTCCTCCCCCCAAGTACTGATGTGTATGCAGGAAAAAAAGGCTTAGTCTGTATAGGGAGATGTCCAAAAAGCAACTCAAATGGTGAGATGTATAGATCTCTCCTGGGCCTGCTTTGAAAATAAAATAAGGCCAGTGGGATAATTTCAGGGCATTTTAACTGAGTCTCCATGCACAATTTTCCGATGATAGTTGAAAGGTCTCTATTTATTCTTTCAACTTGACCAGAGCTCTGGGGATGATATGGTACATGGAATTTCGGAGTGATCCCCAAACAAGAATATATCTGAGACAAAACTGAATTGGTAAATTGAGTTCCTCTGTCTGAATCAATACATGCTGGCAGGCCAAAGCAAGGAATAATCTCTTTTAAGAGCACCTTGACAACAAAAGATACTGTTGCTCAGGCACCAGGAAACACTTCCAGTCATCCAGTCGGCTGATACACTATGACCAGACAAAATTCATGTTCAGTCTTTGGCATAGTGACAAAATAATGTTCAGTCTTTGGCATAGTAACAAAATCAATTGTAAATGCTCAAAATGTGTATAAGCCAGAAGACTCCAACCACAAACTTTGCCATGAAAGATATGCTGATTATAAGCTTGACAGGTGGAGCATGCTGCACACACTTTAGGGGCTATAGTAGTTATACCAGGGGCTATCCATACTCTTTTAACAGAGTCTAGAATGCCCTGGGTGCCAAAGTAACTGTTCTTGTGAATGGATAGGTATATTTGTTGATAAAAACTTCTGGGGAATGGGGGTTTTCCTTCAGATGACACCCGTAATCCATTGGTCTGTTTTGCTTTAAATTTTGGCTTCCATTTTTCCACTTCCTCTTTATTGTAAGAAAGGGATAAATTTGAATCATTACTAGTTTCCAAAGTTAAAATTAATTCAGACCCTTTGGAGGCAGTGAGCTTTGTATTAATATCTTCCCAGTCGTTCCCTTTAGAGACAGGGACAGTTCCACCTGTATGGGCAGAGCAATGAACTATGGCTAGGATTTCAGTGAGCTGAATGCACTTCTTTAAAGATTTCTGCATTTGCAATACATATTCCAACTGAGGTTAAAAATCCCCTTTGAAGTCATAGCATACCCACTGAATGACATATTCCAAATGCCTTTTTATTTTTGGCAATTATGCAGGCATGTTTTAGAGCTATCAGTTCTATACCTTGAGCTCTTATATTTGAGGGAAGTGAATTTGACCACACGGTGGCAAATTCTGTGACTATAGCAGCTCCAGTATAGCTTATGTCATCCCTCATGAAAGAAGAACAATCAGTAAATAAGACTAAATATAAAGGAGTGTCCAGGAGATTGTCTTGAGGTTTTTGAAACATGGACACCAAAGATTCACAACTATGAGATGGTTCTCCTGAAACTGGTAAATCTGGAAAGCAAGGTTGCAGGATTAAATACTGTACAACATTTTAAGGTAATATTCTCATTAGCTAACAAGGTTACCTAGCACCTTGAGAGACTTTGACCAGAAAATGCCTGTGTTCTATGTCTTAGCAACAATGCTTTGACTTCAAATGGGCACATTATGGTTAATGGGCAGATTCAGTTACTAACAAAGCTGTGGCAGCTATACTGACAGGGGTCAGCAACCTTTTTGGCCGTGAGAGCCATAAACGGCACATTTTTAAAAATGTAATTTTGTGAGAGCTGTACAGTGCTCACAGTGAGAGCTCTTGTAACAGTGCGCACTCCTGTAACAGTGCCTGAAAAAAAATTGACTTTATGGCTCCTGCAGAAAGAGCCATATCTGGCCCTCAAAAGAGCCAGATATGGTTCTAGAGCCATACATTGCCAACCCCTGCTCTAAGACATGGTGGGGGTTCTGAAGCTACTGTGTCCAGCTGGACTGAATAATAAGCAATTGGGTGCTGAGTAGGTCCCAAAATTTGAGACAGAACACCTGAAGCTACCCTTCTCTATTTGTGTACATACAAAGTAAATGACTTTTTGTAATCTGGAATGCCTAGAGCAGGGGCAGACAGGATAGCCTGTTTTAATTTGGTAAGAGCTGACAGGTATTCAATCTCTAATTTAAGCAGTTCAGGTACTGATTTTTTTTTGTCAGAGCTATAAGGGGTTTAGGGATTTCCCCAGAGCAAGGAATATACTATCTACAAAATCCTGCTGCTCCTAGAATTGCCCTCAACTGTTTCTTAGTGAGAGGGGGTGCTCAATTTTTTAATATATTCAATGCACTTCGGGGAAATGAAGAATATACCTAAGTGCATATATCAGCAAATCAGAGAGGGAAGAGGTCAATGAATTGTGCATAAAAATTAAAAAACTAGAAAGAGAACAAGTTAAAAATCTCCAGGAGAAAACTAAATTGGAAATCCTAAAAATTAGAGGAATTAATAAAATTGAAAGTAAAAGAACCATTAAAATAATAATAACACTAGGAGCTGTAACTTTAAAAAAACAAATAAAATAGATAAAGTACTGGTTAATCTAATAAAAAAGAAAGAAGAAAATAAAATTAACACTATCAAAGATGAAAAGAGGGACCTCTCCTCTAATAGAGAGGAAATTAAGACAATAATAAAGAACTATTTTGCCCAAATATATGGCAAAAATGTGAAAATCTAGGTGAAATGGGTGAATATTTAAAAAATGTAAATAAAATATGAATAAAAGTTAACAAAAGAGGAAATAGAACATAGAGGTGCAGCTCTATATCAACAAGGATTTCTAATGGTGTTTAGTGGTATTAGTCGATAAAAATGAAAGAGAAAATTGAGAACAGCTGAACTAATGGTTAGGTCAAAGCTACTCCAAAAAAGTCTCTGAGCATTTTCATTTTATACCATTTCAAAGAACATTTTTTTCACAAAGCCCAATGGAGTTTCCCAGCTACGCAGATACACCAAGATTTTGGTTATACAATTACATCATAATTAGTTATGGTTTAAGAAGAATTTTCTCATGAAATTATGCACAGATGAGACAATATCCAAGGTCAGAAATGCAACTCATTTTATCTAAGTTATTTTAGTAAAAAGCTTCCATATTTCAAAAGATATCTTTAAATGATGAGCCTTTAAGATTATGGGATGGAAAGTACCTAGCTGAATATGAAGGGTGTATGACTCTGCCTAATTTGACCTTGGGCTGTCTGGAAACAGATACAGGGCCAGGGCACCTTCTGCTAATTTCTGCTTTTTTCTCAGCTTGGCAAAAATTATGAACTCCTTAACTGCTGGTTTACTATACAATACTTAAAAACTTAAAGCTATCCTAGAAAAGTAGATTATAAATCTTTCCAATAAGAAAAGGTGTTGACCATAAAAGGAGTCACAGAGAGGAGTCCAAATTTTTAATCTTAGATAAAATGATCTGTTCCATATCCTGATTTTCAGACCACAAAATCCATGTAGGGCTTTGCCTATCTGCATTGACTTGATGGGGTCTAGATAAAAATACTTATTAGAGACCCTATTTCTCTCAGTGGCTTCCAAGAATAGAATGCTTAAAAAATCTCATCTCAGAAAAGAAATTTAACAAGCCATCAAGGAACTCTCTAAGAAAAATTTCCAGTCCAGATGGATTCACAAGTGAATTTTATCAAACATTTAAAGAACACCTAATCCCAATACTATACAAATTATTTCACAAAATAAGCAAAGAAGGAATTTTTAAAAATTCCTTTTATGACACACATATGTTACTGATTCCAAAGTCAAGTAGACCAAAAATGGAGAAAGAAAACTACAGACCAATCTCCCTTTAATGAAAATAGATGCAAAAATCTTAAATAGAATACTAGCAAAAAAGATTCCAGGAAGTTATCATGAGGATTATTCACTATGATCAGGTGGGATTTGTACCAGAAATACAAGGACAGTTTAATATTATGAAAACCTTCTATATAATTGACTATATCAACAACCAAACCAACAGAAATCACATTATTATCTCAATAGATGTAGAAAAAGCCGTTGACAAAATACAGCATCCATTCCTATTGAAAACATTGAAAAGTATAGGAATAGAAGGACCCTTCCTAAAAATAATAAACAGTATATATTTAAAACCATCAGCAAGCATCATTTACAATGGGGATAAGGTAGAAGCCTTCCCAATAAGATCAGGAGTGAAACAAGGGTACCCATTATCATCTTTATTATTTAACATTGTACTAGAAACACAGGCAGTAGCAATTAGAGAACAGAAAGTAATTGAAGGGCTTAAAGCAGGCAATGAAGAGTCTAAAAGATCACTCTTTGCAGATGATATGATGTTCTACTTAAAGAATCCTAGAGAATCAACTAATAAGATAGTGAAAATAATTAACAACTTTAGCAAAATTACAGGATAAAAAATAAATCCACATAAATTAAAAGTATTTCTATATATTTCCAACACAACTCAGCAGCAAGAGTTAGAAAGAGAAATTCCATTTAAAATCACCTTATACAATATAAATATTTAGGAATCTCTTTGCATTTAGAAAATTAGGAATTATATGAACCCAACTACAAAACACTTTCTACACAATTAAAACTACATCTAAATGGGCAGCTGGGTAGCTCAGTGGAGTGAGAGTCCGGCCTAGAGACAGGAGGTCCTGGGTTCAAACCCGGCCTCAGCCACTTCCCAGCTGTGTGACCCTGGGCAAGTCACTTGACCCCCATTGCCCACCCTTACCACTCTTCCACCTATGAGACAATACACCGAAGTACAAGGGTTAAAAAAAAACTACATCTAAATAATTGGAAAAAACATTAACTGTTCATTGGTAGGATGAGCTAATATTATAAAAGCAAAAATTCTACCCAAATTAATCTACTTATTCAGTGCCAAGCCTATCAAACCACAAAGAAACTTTTATTGAATTAGAAAAATTGTAACAAATTTCATTTGAAAGAACCAAAGATTAAGAATATATAGGGAACTAATACAAAAAAAAAATATGAAGGATGAGAGCCTAGCAGCATCATATCTTAAACTGTATTATAATGCAGTGGTCAGTACTGGCTAAGATAAAAGAAAGGATCAATGGAACAGACTTGGGGTATATGTCCTCAGCAAGATAGTGTATAGTAAGCCTAAAGATCCCAGCTTTTGTGACAAGAACTCATTATTTGACAAAAACTACTAGCAAAATTGGAAAAAAGCATGGGAGAGATTTGATTTAGATCAACATCTCACAACCTATACCAAGATAAATTCATAATGAGTAAATGACTTAAATATAAACAATGAAAGTATAAGTAAATTAGGTGAACTTAGAATTGTACACCTGTCAGATCTATGAGAAAGGAAAAATTTAAGACCAAGAGAGAATATTTCAAAATGTAAAAAGACTAATTCTGATTACATTAGATTTAAAAGATTTTGAATACACAAAACCAATGCAACCAAAATTAGAAGAGAAACCACAAATTGGGAAAAAAATCTTTACAACAAAAAACTCTGACAAAGGTCTAATTTCTCAAATTTACAAGGAGCTACATCAATTGTACAAAAAATCAAACCATTCCCCAACTGATAAATGAACAAGGGGTATAATTGGGCACTTTTCAGATAAAGGCATCAAAACTATCGGTAAACACAAGAAAAATTGTTCTAAATCTGTCATTATTAGAGACATGTAAATAAAAACCATTCTGAGGTACCACCTCATACCTAGAAGATTGGCCAATATGACAGCAAAGGAAAGTGATAACTGTTGGAGGGGATGTGGCAAAATTAGAACACATTGCTGGAGGAGTTGTGAATGATCCAATCATTTTGGAAGGAAATTTGGAACTATGCCCAAAGGACTTTAAAAAACTGCTTGCCCTTTGATCCAGCAATTCCACTGCTGGGTTCATTCCCCAAAAATATAATAAGGATAAAGACTTGTACAAAAATATTCATAGCTGTGCTCTTTGTGGTGGTAAAAAATTGGGAAATGAAGGGGTATCCATCGATTGGGTAATGGCTGAACAAATTATTGTATCTGATAGTGATGGAATACTATTGTGCTGAAATGAAGAATGAACTGAAGCAATTCCATGAGAACTGGAAAGACCTTGAGGAATTGATGCAGACAGAGCAAAAGGCACAGAAGCAGGAGGCCATTATACACAGAGACTGATATTCTCTGGCACAATTGAATGTAATGGACTTCTTTACTAACAGCAATGCAATGATCAAGAACAATTCTAAGGGACTTATGAGAAAGAATGCTTTCCACATCCAGAGAAAGAACTGTGAGAGTACAAATGCAGAAGAAAACATATATTGATCACATGGTTCAATGGAGATATAATTGGGGATTTTGACTTCAAATAATCACTCTATTGCAAATATTAATAATATGGAAAGAGTTTTTGAATAATGATACCTGTAAAAGCCAGTTCAATTGCTTGTTGAGTCCAGGAAGGAGTAGGGAGGCAAGGAGGGAAAGAACATGAGTTACGTAACTGTGGAAAAATATTCTAAATTAATTAATTAAATACAAATTTAAAAACACAGGTTCAGACTTGCCATTTTCACTACTCCCAATTCAATAAATCCCAGTGATTTCCCATTGCCTTCAAGAAAAAAAATACAAAATGTTTTGTTTGGCACTTAAAGCCCTTCATAATGTAATCCCCTTCTACATTTTTTGTCTTCTTACACCTTACTTCTCAAAACTTTTCAATCTAGTGACTGGCACTCTGGCTAATTCATGAAAAAGACCTTCCATTCTTCTACTCAAGGTATTTTCTCTGGCTGACTCTTATGTCTGGAATGCTCTCTCCCTTCTGTGCCACCAACTCACCTTCACGGTTTTCTTTAAGTCCAAAATAAAATCTTATCTGTAAGAAGCCTTTTCTATTCCCTCTTCATTTTAGTGATTTATTTCTGCTAAATTACCTCTGTTTAATTCTGTATACGGCTTTATTTGATTTACTTTTTTTCCTTTTCAAGTGGATTGTTAGTTCTTTGAGTACAAGAACTCTCTTTTGCTTCTTTTTGTATCTGTATTAACACCATGTCTTATACATAGTTGTTTAGTCATTCTTTGTTCAAATCTTCATGTGCCTATTTTGAGTTTTCTTGACAGACACTGGATTGATTTGTTATTTCCTTCTCTAGATAATTTTACCAATGAAGAAACTGAGGCAAACATTGTTAAATTACTTGCTCTGGCTCAACAAGCTAGTAAATAACTTTAGATTTGACCTGAGGAAGATGATTCTTCCTGACTCCAGACATGACACTCTATCCACTGTGCCACATTGACACATATAGGTTCTTATTAACAAATATTTATAGGCACATTTATATACACATTTACTTATACATGTTCTATTTATCTTTTCATTAGATATAATATATATTTATGCATTTATATATAGATATATGTCTGTTTACCTATGCATATATATATACAGAGTTTCTTCATAGTAATAATTGATAGTGGTGTTTTACTAAGTATGCTGTTGTGCACCTATTACAATTAAAATTATATAAGAACAAATGGTATCCCAAATATGGACTATTTGATAGACAAGCAGAAAGTCCAGAGTTATACTGCATAATTATTTTGGATGACCTCAGCAGTGGACATGCATAGAATAATATAGTTTAGATACAATGCATCTCATCCTGTCTCTAGATCTTACAGACGGAAACAGGTCTTTATCAGTGTTGGTTTTTGTCAATATAAATCTCAAAAAAGTTTTTCTCCAATGTCTCATCATGGTGCTGGGTATGGCTTTACACTCTTGAAGACCATATCAAAGATTAGTTCTACCAAATTTGAAACACTACGAATATATGCATGGTGATAAATTGTCTGTTTTTCACTCAAGAACTAAACCAATATACCTTTGAATAGGAACTCTCTACTAAGCCATAGAGAAGTAAGAGTTTTATTAGTAGAGAGAGTACTCCACACCAATGAAATTGTGGAATGTTGAGTTAGTGCTAAAAATTGTTTTAATATTACCACAATGTGTCTATGAAATGTATAATGAAACAGAAAATATATAATGCTTTGGAATCTTCATTGTTACAGTTTGCTTTTTTAAAATTGTTCTCCATCCTTACCTCATCCAGTGTCCTAAAGTGTCCTAAAATGTGTATATATGTGTGTGTGTGTGTGTGTGTGTGTGTGTGTGTGTGTGAATTAAGCAGCTCATTGGCTCAGTGGATAGAATGTTAGGAACAGGAAAGCAGGAATCTGAATTTAAATCTAATCTCAGACACTCACTAGCTGTATGACAGGGCAAGTCATTACCTTAATCTCATAGAGAATAAAATGACAAAGCACTTACTCTAGTATCTTTACCAAGATGTACTTAAGAACAAAAGATGGGCATGGTTCATATTTGTGGATTGGGAAGTTTATCCTGTCACATGTGTGGGTGGTGGAATGGAGAGAGCAGAGACTGGAATATTGTGTGTATGTATGTGTCTTGGCAGGGCGGGGGAAGGGTAGGTTCTACTATAATAATCCAAGTGCAAACTGATGAAGGCCTATAGTAAAA
Organism: Gracilinanus agilis; assembly: GCF_016433145.1. NCBI lineage: Eukaryota > Metazoa > Chordata > Mammalia > Didelphimorphia > Didelphidae > Gracilinanus > Gracilinanus agilis. The sequence goes on from NC_058130.1 coordinate 660,060,752, forward strand.
TATTAGCAGTCAGTTTCTTAAAGTAATCCTGGAGTTCTCACTATTCCTCATTCCCTTACATCCAATCTTTAACTTTATAACATCTCTTCTAAATACCCCCTTTTCTGTAAAAAAAATCACATCCGCACTAAAGATCCTTTTCATGTTTTGTATGGACTATTTAGTTAGCCTGCTGGCTGCTCTCCCGTTAGATTTATTTTCCTACTACAGTCATCTTCAATTCAGTTGACAAAGATCTTTCCAAAACATGAGTTTGACTACACCACTCTTTCCTTCTACTCTCTGTCCTCCAGTGACTTCCTGACAACTCTCAGTTCAAATATAGACTTAAATATAGGATTTAAAGCTCTTTTTAACTTCTGTCTCCTACTTTTCCATTGTCCTTACATCTTCCCTTCTCCTGGTATTCTTTAATCCAATGACACTAGTTTCCTTGCTTTTCTTCAGAGAAAATATTCCTATTAACTAAGGACATTTTCACTGGCTATCTCATATGCAAGGAATTCTTTCTCTTTTCACCTCTACTACTTTGCTTTTCTTACTCCCTTCAAGTTCCAGCTAAAATCCCAACTTCTATGAGAAGCTTCTCCCAATCTTCCTTAGTTTTAGTGCCTTTGCTCTGAGTCCGTCACACACACACACACACACACACACACACACACACACACACACACAAGTGTATGTATATCTTTGTTGCACTTAGTATTTTGCATGTTGTCTCTCCCATAAGACTGTGAACTCCTTGAGAACAAGAACTGTACTTTGCCTTTCTGCATATCTCCAAGACTCATTACAGCACTGGTCACATAATAGGTGTCTATTATATCTATTAATTAATTGACATTGGAAGTGGAAGGAAGGGGAGAGATGTAAAAGAACAATTCATACTACTTTTCTCTTGCTCCATATAGCAATTCATTCAATCTGACTGGAAATGCTATTTCTCAGGCATCATTCCTTTCTTCAATATATCTAGGACAGTTTCTAATGACAATGCTATCTCAAAGCTATTTCCTGGTAGTCTTAAGTAGTCTCTAGAGTAAAACCCAGGGAATAACTGGCAGCTGTGAGCTTATTGGAGTCTTGCACACACAGCTGTTCCACCATTTCCTTCATCCTCCATCTCTGCCTGCATTGCTGTAAGAAGTGATAAAATCAGGCTGATTGGTCTACTACATATTTAGGCTATCAAATCTCAACTGGGCCCTCTCTCTTACACAGCAGTTATTTTATTAATCTTTTATTGAGTCCTTATCACATTAAACACAATGGCTGTTCCAAAATTTCTCTCTCATTAAGCCAAATCTACAAATCAGCCCATAGTAGATGATTCCTTATTTTCTTGGAAATAGTGAAGTCTTCTCATTCAACTTATGACTCCAATGTCTCATAATAAATCAATTCTAGATCTTTTGACTCCTTCAGTTGTGTATTCTTTCTCACCTTACATTTTTATCTCTCTCTTGACTCTTTAAATTACCTCACACATATTCAATTTTTTATTTATTCTAAACAAAAAGTTGTGATGTATTAGATAAAAGTACTACCTTCAGAACCCAGAAGACAAAGGATCAGAAGTAACCTCTGATAAAGATGGGACTTCAAGAAAGTAATAAACTTCCAGGATTCCAGTCAAATCTCTAAGACTGTAAATCACATTGGTAGAGGAATTTCCTCATTGAGGATCCCCTATATCAATGAACTAATAAACACAGTACAAACAAAATGAAACAACCACCTTATTTTGAAAATGAGATCTTGCCAATTTTCAACTTATCTCATATCTACTGTACTGCAAAATTTCTAGAAAGAGCAACTTATCTTTGTTTCCTCTTCTATTTTAACATCCAATTATTTCTGCTATTTAGAATTCAACTTCACCAATTTACTGAAAATACTCCTTCAGCAGTCACCACATCCATATTTGATGTCTTCTCCTAAATATTCCTCCTCATGTAACTTCCATGACATTGTTCTTTACCAAAAAATATCTCAAATTCATCTGTCCAGACAAGAACTCATTATTTTTCACTAAACGTCTACCCTTCTTCTAAAGGGTATTTCTATCTAAGAAGAAGGGAAAGGGGATAAGTATTTATTTAGAACCTGCTAACTCCAAGGCATTAATAAATATTTTAAAAATAATTTATCTCATTTGATCTTCACAATAAACCTGTGACATAGTTGTTATTATCATCCCCATATTATAATTGTGGAAATAGGCAAACATAAGTTAAGTGTTTTGCTCATGGTCACACAGCTAGCAAGTATCTGAGGTCAGATTTGTAATCAAATATTCCTCACTTCATTGCTGTATAAAGATTAAAAGGATACTTTCAGTTCCAACTTTGATATGGGAGAAATATATTCTATTTCTTTGTCACTAATACATGCAAAGATAAATAATAATAATTGCATATTAATGCCACAGATCTCTATTTAAAGTCTCAGTAATAGAGGAAGATAAATTCTAATGATTGAACAGAATTGGAAAGAATAACTTCAAAAGTTATAAGTGAGAAACAGAATAATAGAGTAGATATATAGAGCCCATCTTGGAGTCAAGGACATTTCAAATCCTTCTTTGCCACATATGTTTTATTTGACCCTGAACAGGCAAATTAAGTTTTCAGTGCCCTATGCCACTCTGCCAAGGCAACCTGTTGCAGAGAAATTAATGCTGTGTATAAGTAGAGGGAGTTTCCTCGACTGTCTTCAAGTCATGTGTCTTGATAAAAACGTTTAAATCAATAAGAGATTCATAAATAACCTTATGATTAAAATAAGACAATGATGTTGACTTTTTATGTCCATCATACTTTGATCATATTTGGATATGTATTTAATTTCTTTAATGAAACAGATTTATTTATACAAATTCACTCTATCACTTTAAAAGCACATGGAATACTGCAAAATATTAGATGAGTGGGAGGAAATGGAAAATTCTCATGTTACATGTATAGTTATTTAGTGGAATACACAATATCTCTAAAACTAAAACATATGACATTCGAAATAGCTTTTTATAAGTAGATTATGTGACAGGAAAACAAAAGGAAATTGTTAAAATGAATTTCTTTTCTAGTTAAAGACAATTATATATTCATTCAGACTGCCATTATTTCCAAGAGTTTTACATATGCTTCTACAATTTCTTTCTGATGCCAAGTTTATTTTCCTGTAACAGATAGTCTTCTGCATTGAAACAAAAATGCCTAAAGAGCTGGCAAGGAGGGAAATGGGGAAGGGAGGCCAAGAAATTATGATGATAGATAGTGATGTCTATTAGGATATATATATATATATACATATTATGCAATTGTATATACATATATATATATATACACATAAATGGGGGTATATACTTATGTCAAGTGTGTACTTATCTGTATATGTTGTGTATACACTTTTCCCAAAATATGGATGGATATATATCAAAGATATAAAATTCGACCCAAAGAATTTCATTCTTGGATAGAAAATATAATAAAATTTCTTGTCAATCAGAATTTTCCCTCTGATTAAAAGATAAGCCAGTGCTTAAAGGTGGTCTGCCTACCAATGAAACCAGGGTTTATCTACTAACCAGTAAGTGCCTTGGAGCAAAGCTGCAAATATTTCTGACAGAAAATTTTATATTGTGAAGTGACTCAGATTAACTTTTGATATAGCTGGTATTCTGAGAGTGCCAAAGGGAGTTCTGGGTTTTGAATGCAGTTCAATTCTTCTAACTTTTCTTCTTCTAATCTTATTGGAGTAAAATTTCTGATAAAGTGATTCTTCCCTTCAACTATGGAATTCATTTTTAAATATTTTAAGCCATACGGAAGTGAATCAATCAGAACACCTAATTTTAAATTCTGCTTTTAGTTCTCTTTGATGCCTGTTTTACCCAAACTTTAAGTTTGGGATGGATCTCAAAGGATATCTAGGACAACATACTTCTGATAGAATGTAACACAATTGAAATGTAATCATCCAGACTCTGTTGGAAGAATCCCATTGAGTAGAATCCCAATACTTCTTCATTTTTGAGTGCTTTATTTGTTTTAAGAAAGATTATTCTAAGAACTATTGAAGTTAAAATGAAGACCAAAGCATACTATTTTCCATTTTAGTTTATTTGGGTTTTTTATTTAGGAGTTTTGGTTTTAAATGAATATTCTCTACCAAATTGACCAAAATGAAAGTATGTTTTGCATGATAATACATAAATAACATAGATCAAATTACTTTGCATCCCCTAGAGGGAAGAGGGAAAGGGAGAGCAAGGCAATTTAGATCTTATATCTCAGGGAAAAGTATGTTGAAAAGTGTGATTGGAAAAATAAAATGCTTTTTAAAAAAGAAATCTTCCTCTAATAATCTGGCATTATGCCCAGAGAATTTTGTAAAGCTATTTATACCCTTAAACCCAGCATTACCAATCTTGGACCTGTTTCCCAAGGTGATCAGGAAAACAAAGAGAAACTCTATGTTCTAAAATACTTATAATAGCTGCCTGTGTTGGCAAAGAATTGGAAACTCGGGTGATGCCCATCAGTTTGGGGATGGATAAAGAAATTATAGTATATGATTGTGGTAGAATGCTACAGCATCATAAGAAACAATAACAATGTTAATTAAAAAAATAGTTGAAAAGAATCTACATGGGCTACAGTGAAATGAATAGACCCAAGAGAATATTATACACAGCTATTGAATTAATGCTTAAAAAATAACTCATGAATGTGCACCTCCAGAGAAAGAAATGATAATATGAACATAAAATACATAATATATATTTGTCAAATGATTCCTTTTCTAGTGCAGGAAGGGGTGACAGGATGGATATACCTGGGAATTACTGATTTTTTGAATACATGCCCAACTAATTGATTTGGGAGTCTATTGCTCTTTCTCTATTTTATTGGCATAAGCATTTATAGGTAGTTCCCACTAAGTATAGCTTTGCCTGCATCCCACAAATTTTGTTATGTTGTCTCCTTTTTGTCATTCTCTTTAATGAAATTTTTGATGATTTATATGATTTGTTCTTTAACTCATTCATTCTTTAATTAATTTTCAGTTAATTTTAGTCCTTTTCTCTCTAGCCCTATAAATATTGAAAATAATAAAGGCTGGTATAAATATAAAAATTAGTATTTTAATTAAAGCCATGCTGATAGATAAAGTTATTAGACCACGCGCTTGTAAGCATTCAACCTTGCCACCTCCATTTTGTTACCTCTTGTCTCTCCCCGAGCCTGCTAGCCAAGAGCCCACTCCCACCTAACCCAGGAGCTTTAAACTCCTCTCTGCATAGAGACGTAGGCCTCCCCATGCCCAAAGAACCAGAAACAGAAACCCGTTGGACCACGGGAAATGTAGTTTGATACATTTCCCATGTCCATAGAAATATATATATACTTTTAGATGGCATTTCCCAAATTTCACTTTTACAGCCCTTTATTCAGAATGTTTTAATAGTGTTATGGTCTGAAAAAGTTGCATTTAATATTTCTGCTTTTCTATGCTGTTTTCAGTTTTATGCTCTATTATATGGTTAATTTTTGTGATTGTTCCATTTACTCCTGAGAAAAAGGCATATTTCCTTCTTTTTCCCATTTAACTTTCTTCGAAGGTCTATCATATCTACCTCTTAACTTATTTTTCCTCTTAACTTCTTTCTTATTGATTTTTTTGGTCGCACTTATCTTATTCTGAGAAGGGAAGGTTGAGATCCCTCACTAGTAACATTTTATTATATATTTTCTCCTGTAACTTGGGTAATTTCTCTTTTAGGAATCTCAATGTCATGTCATTTGGTGCATATATAGTCAGAATTAATATGTTTTCATTATCTATGGTAGCGTTTATCAACATGTAATTTTCTTCCTTACATCTTTTGATTTCATCTACTTTTACTTTGAAATCACGATTACTACTCCTGTTTTTTCTTAATTTGACCGAAGTAAAAAGCATTCTGCTCCAGCCCCTTATTTTTACTCTTTATGTATCTCCCTGCTTTAAATGTGTTTCTTCTAGAAACCATATTGGGAATTTTAAAAAATTGATGCTATTATGCTTTTCCATTTTATGGGTAAGTTCATCCCTTTCATATACACAGTTACGATTAATAATTCTGTTTCTCTTCATCTTGTTTTCCCCTGTTTCTCTTTCTCTTTTCTTATTCATAAATGTTTTGCTTCTGACCACCATCTCCCCCATTTTACCTCATTTTGTCTACCCACCCTCTCTTATTCAATTTTCCTTCTTACTTACTTCTATTGTAAGGCAGGTTTCTATATCAGGCTGAGTGTAAATGTTATTCCCACTTTGAATAAAGTTCAATCTTTGTCTGCCATCCCCACCACTTTCTCCACAGTATTGGATTTTAGAAGTCTCTTCATATGAAATAATCTTCCCTCTTCTGTCTTTCATTTTCTCTTCTCCCCATGTGTTCTTATTTCCTGTTCCTTGATTTTTTTGGGGAGAGGGATATTGATGTGGGAGCAAATATCCCAGAAACCCTGCCAAGTAACTGTACATAATGAAAAGAACATAGAAACAGTAAAGAGTTGATTAGAATGGGGCTACTTTTCATATAAGAGGTATGAGTTGCTTAGATTCACAGTTAAGAGAAAATTCTTCATGACAATATTTAGACATAATCTAGGGCATTTGTTGGGGTCTCTGAACAACAAGGACAAATGATTCAATTCCCCAGGTACACAGGACTAGGTTCAAACAATGTTCAATTTCCATACTCATTGCCTTCCCTTTTACATTGTGGTTGCTCCCCGCTAGTTGGCAAGCAGAGTGAACCATGGGCAAAACCACACAGATCAAAGTGGACCATGGGTAAAGGGACATCACCCCTTGGAAAGAGTTACAACAACCACCCAAACAAATAACCTCTTCCTTAGTAACTAATCAAGATAAAAAGTATTCCTACCTACTTTCTCTCTCATACTGTCTTACTCTCTTACTCTTTTCTTTCTCTTTTACACTTACCTTTACTTATCACACCTCCTTACCTCCTTACCTTAACTACTTTTCTAGCTATACTATTTCTATATTCTTTTATAATAAAGCTTTCTTCTTTGCAATTGAGTCAGTTTGAGCCATTAACCAATTCTCTGCATAAGATCCCAACCAGCTTTATCACATCAGTGTCAACCCATCTTTTCCACTCACTCCTTTCCTTTTTATTTATGTGTCCTCCTTCTTACTGTTGAAAGACTGATAAAGTTCTTCAATATCTTAAGTACTTTAAGTATCTTCACTCATTCTTGTTGTTGAAGAATCATTTTCTTTTTTTTTGGCTTCTGTTTCCATTTGGCCCATTCTAATTTCCAAGTTGTTAAATCTTCCTATCATTTCTTTCATTATTTGATTTTCTAACTTTTCATGTTTTTTCCAAGAGGTTGTATGGGGTCTGATATACTTTCTTACTTTCCTTTGAGGCTGCACATGTTTCCTTTTTGTCATTGTCTTCTGAGTTTATATTTTCAACTTCCATCACACTAATGTAACTTTCTGGAATTAGGTATTTTTATTTGTATTTTGCTTATTTTCGTAGTTGTTAATTTTTTCCTCCTTATTCATTTGTCTATCTTTTGAGGTTCTACTTTGCTCCTGGGAGAACTGTATCAAGTTTCTCATGTAGTCTTCTTTTATGCTTGAGGTAGACCTGGCTATCTTTTCGTCCTTCAGTGTGCCCTTCTAGGTGGTGAACTTGTTTCCTTCTTGTGTGGAGGCCTGCAGAATTTTTTTTACATTTGTATTCTACACCCCCTGCTTCTGATTTCCCTGTGGTATTCTGTTTTTCATTGCTCCCTGCTCTGCCCTTTCATTACTTCAGCTACATTAAAGTGGGTAGAGCTAGCATCGGGTTGCTCCTTCATTCTACCATCTCATTACCTCAAGTTGTTTATCAGCTCCTAGGGCTGCTCCATGCTCTACCTTTTTGTTTTCTTAGGTCATTGTGGAAGCAGCTATTGTTGAATTGCTCCCAAGTGCTGCCAATTTTGTTTCCTTAGGACTCTCTGAAAGTCTGGTCTTGGGCTACTGATAGTCTGCTATTTTTGTTTGTTTGTTTTTGTTGTTGTTGTTGTTGTTGTTGTTTTGCTGCAAAAAGCTGCTTGGAAGAGAGTTAAGACTGCTTGCCTACTGTCTTCCTTGTTACCTCAGACTCCTCAGAAGCACTCTGGGCTAGTGTGTGCTCTGCAATTGCCCACAATGCGAGCTCTCCAAGTTCCTTGCAATGCAGCACTCACAGGGCTACTCCTACCTACCTCTCACTCTAGTGAGATGTGTCCTTCTGCTTTCCTTTGTTTTGATGTCCTCTATTTTCTCTTTTTGTATGTGTACTTGGAGGGATTGGGACAGCATTCAGTATTGATTGATAAAAGTCTTTTTTGAATACTATGGAAGTGTTAGCCCATCTTTCTAGGATCATGACCTTATCACTGATCTGTGTGGTTCTATAAACTCTCAGCAATTGAGATATACCAGTGATAGACAAACTATGGCCAGATGAGGCCTCTGGAAATGCCCCCTGAAATGTTCTATCCAGCTGTGTGACATTGTTCCTAATCTGACAAATACAATGAATAGGATACAATACAATGAAACTTTGAAAGAGTTGCCTTAGAAACAGTCTTACATCAAAACAGATGAGCATTTCCTTTCCTTTGGCCCCCTCTTTAAAAAGTTTGCCCATTACTGAGATATACCATAGTTTGTTAGACCCATCAATAGCCTTCAAGCTGTGACTAAGCATTTTGGGTTGTTACTATCAGCATAGAATTGGATTTCATTAGCTTTCTTTCTGAACCAAAAATCCTGTATCTTCCTAAGTTTCATTTATACTTTACTTTTAATGAAGCTAAATTCTTTCTTCTTATTCATAGATAAACAATCATATTGGTAAATTCTGTAAAGTTTTCATTTTTCATTTAATATTTTCTGAATTTTCCCATCTTTTTCCATTTCTTTTCATTTTTTCTTCAGATTACATTGATATAATTTTTAATAATTGTTTTCTGACATTTTGTAATCCATGTTCTCTATATACATCAAACCTCAACCCCTCTCCAAAATAACAGGTAAAACCGTATAAGCTAGATATGTATATGTACATATGTCTATAAACATTTCTATTTCATTATGATGTAAATCAAGACAAATATCACTTCCACTAGGGAACATGAAGGAAATAAAGTGAAGAACAGTATCCTTCAGTTCGCATTTATATGCCAAGTAAGTTCCTTGTATGGCAGTAGATAACCTTTTTCATCATGAATCTTTTGAAAATGTTCTTGATCATTGGATTGATCAATAGTTAGGTCAGTCACAGCTGATTATCCTATTTTATTATTGTTAGAGTGTACAACATTTTTCTGCTTCTGCTCACTTCACTTTGCATCACTTCATACTTTTGAAGGGAATTTGTTCTCTTTTCTGAGTTTACACTTGTAAAAGCATAATTGCCAGAAAAAAGGGCAACAATTTACATAGACTCAAGATATGCATTTAGAATTTGTCATGCAGTAAGTATGTTATGGCTTCAGAGAGGATTTTTAACCTCAACTGGAAAAAACTATAGCAAAGCAGGAATTATTAATGAAGTTCTTTCTGCTCTCGAACTACCCAAAGCCCTAGCCACAGTTCATTGCTCTTCCCATACAGGTGGAACTGACCTTGTCTCTAAGGGAAATGACCGAGCAGATACCACTGCAAAGCTAGTGGCCATAGAATAACCTGAATGATTTTTAACTTTAACAACAAATAATGAATCAGATTTATCAATTTCCTATAATGAAAAGGAAGTGGAAAATGGAAGCAAAAATTTAAGACTAAACAGATAAATGGAGTATGGGTGTCATCTAAAAGAAAACCTCCACTACCTAGAAACTTTTATCATCAAATATGTAAACCTGTGCATAAAAATGGTGGTCATTTTGGCACCCAAGGCATTGTAGACTCTGTTACAAGAGTATGGATAGCCCTTGGTATAACCACCATAACCTCTAAAATGTGTGCAGTCTGCCCCACCTGCCAATTATATAACCAATATTCCTTTTGTGGCAAAGCATTTGGTGGGAGCCCTGTGGCTTACACACCTGTTGAACTCCTGCAAATAGATTTTATTACAATGCCAAAAGCTGGACATTATAAATTGTGTCTAGTCATAGTGGATCAAGTGACCAGATAGCTGGAGGCATTCCCTACTGCCTGAGCCACAGAAGCTTTTGTTGCCAAGGAAAAGAGATTATTCCTCAATTTGTCCTGTCAGCACAAATTGATTTGGACAGAGGATGTTATATTACTGATTCAGTTTTATCTCAGGTTTATACCTGCTTGGGGATAACTCCTAAATTTGATGTACAATATCATCCCCACAACTCAGGCCAAGTTGAAAGAATGAACAGAGAACTCAAAACTATGATTGGCAAACTATACAATGAAATGCATCTAAAAGGGCCTGAAGCTTTCCCTCTAGTTTTGTTTTATCTCTGAAGCAGGCCTAGAGGAGATCTGCACATCTCACCATTCACTCTAATTTTTTAAACCCTTAACTTCTGTATATTGGCTCCTAGGTGGAAGAGTGGTAAGGGTAGGCAATGGGGGTCAAGTGACTTGCCCAGGGTCACACAGCTGGGAAGTGTCTGAGGTCGGATTTGAACCTAGGACCTCCAGTCTCCAGGCCTGACTCTCAATCCACTGAGCTACCCAGCTGCCCACTCACCATTCACTCTAAGCCTAAACCCTTTCCTCCTGCATATACATCATTATTAGGGGAAATACTTCTATTGCTACATATATACATGAATTGCAGAACAAATTGCATGAACTCTTTTGAGTCTACCAAACTTTCATGTTGTCCATCAATGTGGGCATATTCCATATACAAATGATGAGTGAAATCATCCTCACAAAAGTGTTTGTATATTTTTTGTGTGTTTAGATCATAGGGTAGGATACTTGCCTCCCACAGTAATCAGGCCAGGGTTAGGTTAAACAGACAGTTTTAATCACACAATTTTGCAGCAGTTTTTCTAGCCCCGTCCTTGCACCAAGAGTTGAGCAACATGGTCTTTTGAAAAGTCTGCTCACACACCCAGGATAATGTTGAGTACCTTTGTTACTCTCATCCAGTTAGAAGACAAACCTATGCCCCAAACATGCAGGGTTTTGACTACAGCTGCTTCATTACTTGCCTATCACCACAGGACTTTGAGTTAAGAGCAAAATAGCAAAATAATGAGATAGTAAAATAATATGTGAAATGGTAAAATGGGGTAGTTGATAAATATTGACTCTCACACAAACTATATTTAGGTGAGGCAGAGTTGTGCAATGTTATTGGCTCTATTCTCTTCCAGAGTCATTGAAGACCAGTGGCAATATAAATTCAGTATGACTTGTGAGGGCCTTTTATGGAGTGGATGACCTTGGGTTCTTCTTTGTCTAACCAATCTCTAAGTATTCTACAGTAGTTGCTTCCTCTGTCTTCATAGCCATTGAAACACGTTTTTCTCATCTACCTATTCCACCAGGGGAATTCTTCATATGCCTGAGGTTATAATTCAACAAAAGTTCGAGGCCTATAAGTTACTTTCAACCTGATTTAGCCTGCCTTCTAAGGGTGTTTATTGGGATCGGCCACTGCAAATGTTACAGCTTTTTTGAGCTATAGATAAGAACTGGGTGTATATCAAAGAAGGATATAAGCTCTGACAAAGGCTTAGCAAGCCCTCACACTATATTCAGTCTTCCCTAAATATTCTATATCCCTCAACATATGTATGTGTGTACATTACATGTGCATATATGGATATATATGTATGGTTGCATGTATGTGGGGTTATATGGTTATATTTTGTTTTTTACCTATTTTGGTCATGTCTGGATCTTTGTGATTTTGAGTTTTTATGGCAAAGATCTGAAGTAGTTTGCCATTGCCTTCTCCAGATCATTTTACAGATGAGTAATTGAGGCAGAGTAGATGATTTGTCAGGGTTGCAATGATTAAGTTCTGAGGCCACATATCAATTCATATAGATGAGTCTTTCTGATTATAGGCCCTATACTCCATATCCTGAGCCACATAGGTACCTGGCGAATATATATCACTATATTTATAGATATCTATAGGTATTGATATTGAAAATTATACTTTAATTAGTTAACTTTGTAACCCTGTACTTTGCATTGTATTCTATAATATTTTTAAGTAGAATTTAGATTCTAGAAATCTAGAAATTAGGTTTTTTTCAAACTTTCAAAGAGGTCTTTGCCTAAGACTAAGACTTGTCTAAGACACAAAATAGTTCCTGCTATAGTAACTAGTCAATTCTAATAGCAGTAATAGAGTAGGGTAAGAATATAAAGAAGCACATTTTATATCCCACTTGGATAAAAATATTTCATCGGTTTTCAATAAACTTTCCAACTTATCTCTAAATACTCCCTTAACTTGGTCTACCTGAAATCCATTATTGGAATCAAATGATATAATGTAGATTTAAAAAAAACAGCTAACAACTAGATTTGGAGTCAGATTATGTAGGTTCTAATCTCAGCACTGCCACCTACTAGATGTGTGATCTTGGACAAGTTATTATACTTCTTTTGGTACAAATTTTCCCTCATGTAAAATGAGCAAACAGGACCAATTAACCTCTGAAGTCCATTACAGTTCTTAGTCTATGATTCTATGATCTGCCATAACACCTTACCAGATGGCCTTGGCACATTTTACCCATTCTCCCACCTCTATCACTGATTGTACCAGAAAAATTGATAACATAATTATATATTTCTCTTCTAATAGGTATACATCTTGCTTCCTCAAGGAGACTACAAGGTCTGTGAGGAAAGAAGCAGCTATTTATACTTCCTTGTATCCCTGAATTTCAGATCAGTGTGCTTCTCAAATATTTTGTGTTTTGTGTATTTGTTAATTAGTTGAAGAAACATTCATAAGATAGTAAAGAACATAAAAGTATGCATGGTCATTGGATGGAGTCTTTGTTAGATGAATATCATTTGTTTAATAATTTGTGAAAATGAAAACTGAAAAGGACCATTTAATTATTCCTCCAATTGCTTTTAATCATCCCATTGCTTAAATTCATGCTTAATGAAGCTTTTATTTTTTTTTCTAAGATCATTCTTCATGGAATTTTATGCCTTATTGTGTTTTATTTTCTTGTTCAGTGTGGTTTTGTTCTCATCACAGTAAACCTGGGTTAGGACATATGCAATATGAATTGACCTTGTTGAAAAAAATCCTAACCTAATCTTGGGCTAGAGACGTAAGACATATTGGTATATTGGGCGGAGAGCTAGTGTCTATGTCCATAAATCCTGGATTCAAATCCTTCCTTTACCACATATTAACTATTGAACTCTAGATAAGTCACTTATTCCTGAGCTTCAGGGAAATCTCTAAGATTGTTTAAGATATGGAGAAGTTAGTTGTATGCATTAGTAAAGTTACTCAGTGGGGATTCCTTATACTAATACAGGCCTGGTAAAAGGAGAAAGAACAACAACAACAAGATGAAAGAAAGAAAGAAAGAAAGAAAGAAAGAAAGAAAGAAAGAAAGAAAGAAAGAAAGAAAGAAAGAAAGAAAGAAAGAAAGAAAGAAAGAAAGAA
>NC_058130.1:660089397-660164997 GCF_016433145.1 Gracilinanus agilis
CAAAAACAGAGAAAGAAAACTACAGACCAATCTCCCTAATGAACATAGATGCAAAAATCTTAAATAGAATACTAGCAAAGAGACTCCAGCAAGTAATTAAGAAGATCATCCACCATGATCAGGTGGGATTTATACCAGGAATGCAAAGTTGGTTCAACATTAGGAAAAACCATCCACATAATTGACCATATCAACAGTCTAACAAAGAAAAATCACATGATCATCTCAATAGATGCTGAAAAGCCTTTGACAAAATACAGCATCCATTCCTATTGAAAACACTGAAAAGTATAGGAATAGAAGGAACTTTCCTAAAAATTATAAACAGTATATACCTAAAACCATCAATAAACATCATATGCAATGGGGATAAATTAGAAGCCTTCCCAATAAGATCAGGAGTGAAACAATGATGCCCATTATCACCTCTATTATTCAACATAGTAATACAAACACTAGCAGTTGCAATTAGAGAAGAAAAAGAAATTGAAGGTATCAAAATAGTCAAGGAGGAGACTAAGCCATCACTCTTTGCAGATGATATGATGGTATAATTAAAAAATCCTAGAGAATCAACTAAGAAGCTTGTAGAAATAATCACCAACTTTAGTAAAGTTGCAGGATACAAAATAAATGCACATAAATCATCAGCATTTCTATACATTCCCAACACATTAGTGCAGCAAGAAGTAGAAAGGGAAACACCATTTAAAATCACCCTAGACAATATAAAATACTTAGGAATCTATCTACCAAAACAAACACAGCAATTATATGAAAGCAACTACAAAACACTTTCCAAACAAATAAAACTGGACCTAAACAATTGGAAAGCCATTGATTGCTCATGGGTAGGATGAGCTAACATAATAAAAATGACAATTCTACCCAAATTAATTTACCTATTTACCACCATACCTATCAAACTACCAAAAACTTCTTTACTGAATTTGAAAAAACTATAACAAATTTCATTTGGAATAACAAAAGATCAAGAATATCAAGGGAAATAATGAAAAAAATGTGAAGGAAGAGGGCCTAGCAGTACCAGATATTAAACTATACTATAAAGCAGCAGTCATCAAAACAATATGGTACTGGCTAAGAGACAGAGAGGAGGATCAGTGGAATAGACTTGGGGTAAATGACATCAGCAAGACAGTGTATGATAAACCCAAAGAGCCCAACTTTTTGGGACATGAATCCACTATTTGACAAAAACTGCTGGGAAATTTGGAAAACAATATGGGAGAGATTAGGTTTAGATCAACATCTCACACCCTACACCAAGAAAAATTCAGAATGGGTGAAAGACTTGAATATAAAGAGGGAAACTATAAATAAGTTAAGTAAACACAGAATAGTATACTTGTCAGATCTCTGGGAAAGGAAAGACTTTAAAACCAAGCAAGAGTTAGAGAAAATTACAAAATGCAAATTAAATGGTTTTGATTATATTAAACTAAAAAGCTTTTGTACAAACAAAATCAATGTAGTCAAAATCAGAAGGGAAACAACAAATTGGGAAAAAATCTTTATAACGAAAAACTCTGACAGGGGTCTAATTACTCAAAGATAAAAGGAGTTAAAGCAATTGTATAAAAAATCAAGCCATTCCCCAATTGATAAATTGGCAAGAGACACGAATAGGCAATTTTCAGGTAAAGTAATCAAAAGTATCAATAAGCACATGAGAAAGTGTTCTAAATCTCTAATTATTAGAGAAATGCAAATCAAAACAACTCTGAGGTATCACCCCACACCTAGCAAATTGGCTAAAATGAAAGAAGGGGAGAGTAATGAATACTGGAGGGGATGTGGCAAAATTGGGACATTAATGCATTGCTGGTGGAGTTGTGAACTGATCCAACCATTCTGGCTGGCAATTTGGAACTATGCTCAAAGGGCTATAAAAGAATGCCTGCCCTTTAATCCAGCCATACCACTGTTGGGTTTGTACTCCAAAGAGATCATAGATAAACAGACTTGTACGAAAATATTTATAGCTGCGCTTTTTGTGGTGGCAAAAAACTGGAAAAGGAGGGGATATCCTTCAATTGGGGAATGGCTGAACAAACTGTGGTATATGCTGGTGATGGAATACTATTGTGCTAAAAGGAATAATAAACTGGAGGAGTTCCAGGTGAACTGGAAATACCTCTAGGAACTGATGCAGAGTGAAAGGAGCAGAGCCAGAAGAACATTGTACACAGAGACTGATATACTGTGGTAAAATCGAATGTAATGGACTTCTGTACCAGCAGCAATACAATGACACAGCACAGCTCTGAGGGATTTATGGTAAAGAACGCTACCCACATTCAGAGGAATGACTGCAGGAGAGGAAACATATAAGAAAAACAACTGCTTGAACTCATGAGTTGGGGTGGACATGATTGAGGATGTGGACTCAAAACTACCACACCAATGCAACTACCAACAATTTGGAAATAGGTCTTGATCAAGGACACATGACAAAACCAGTAGAAATGTGCATCGGCCATGGGTGGGGGGAATGCTGGGGGGGGGTGAAGGGGAAAGTAGGAGCATGAATCATGTAACCATGTTAAAAATGAATATTAATAAATGTTTAAATTTAAAAAAATATTTTACTTTGCTATGCTATTTGATTATGTGCTTTTTTCTCAAAATTGCTAGTTTTCTTTAAAATTAGCTCAATCATTACCTTTGACATAAAATCTTATTGATCTCCTAAGTTATTATTACCTCTCCCCAAATAAATATTATAAATGCATGTATTTGTGTGTAGCATGTTTGCATATATGTATTTTGTGCGTGTACCTATAGGTGTATGCCTATATGCTTATTTTCTCTCCCAGTAGAATGTAAGCACCTGGAAGACAAGAACTGTTTTATTTTAGCAGCTGTATTCCAAGACAGTAGCATAGTATCTGGAATATAATAGTCAATTAATAAATATTTATTGATTGAGTTACATTGGAAAAAAATCCCCTGAATGGTTGCCAAAAGTAAATATATTGGAAGATGCCTGATATCTATAATTTTTAGAGGATGTCATTCCAAAGTGTCTTAAATGTGTAGTAATTTTCTTAGTCCTCACATCATAGAGGTAGAAATTAGATGCTTAAAGTAGTACTGTAACACAGTAACACAATTGAATGTTATACATTATACTACCATATTTTCTCATTCATGAATATTTGAAATACATTTTAAAAATATAACAAAATTTCTATACTGACACATACATATAATTCTTCAGGAAACTACAAGTCAAGATAGAAATAAGAAATTTAAGACAGAAGCAAGACAGACTACCTCAAAACCCTCATAACCATCATAACATTAAAGCCAGAATCAAAGAACTGACATTAGGATGTCAAAAAACCAGTGTCCCCATGATTAGGCATATGGTCAGACCAAGTTGAATCAGTTAATAAAATTGCTTCCCTAAAGATAGACCTCATAAAACTGAAAAAAAATCAAACCTTTGTGAAAAATGTGTAAATTTAAGTGAATCACAATCCAAATGTATTTACATTTATAAATGTATATCTTGTTTTGTACATTAAGTACATTGTTGAGGTTGGTTGTCTGCTTCATTATTTGTTCTTTAATGTTAGGATTGTTTATTTTTTTGATCAATTTCTTAAGCTTTGCAAAGGTGTTTTTTTTTTCCTTTATATTGTTACTGGATAAAATATTCTCTTGATTTTTTTTCATTTTACAATGAAATAGTTAATAAGTTTTTATAAACTACTCTAAAATCTTCCTGTTCATCATGTCCTATATCTCAATAGTAAGCCATTTAAAACTGTACCCTAACTTGTACAATCATTCCCATATTATTGGGCAACCCTTTAGATTCTAGGTCTTTGCTCTAATACAAGGGTTTCTATATACATTTTGTATATTTATATCACTTACTCTTTTTCTTCAAACTCTCTAGGGCTTAGGTTTGGTAGTGATATAGCTGGGTCAAAGAGTATGCAGAATATAACAACTTTCTGGACATAGCTCCAAATTGCCTTCTGGAACAACTATACAAACTCATAGTTCCATTAATGGTACACCAATGTTACTGTTTTCCCAAAGGACCTCCAATAATTGCAATTTTCCTTTTTTGTTCATCCTTACTACTCTGATGGTTGTGAGAGGGAACCTGAATTACATCAATGTGGATTTCTCTAATGTGTGTGTGTGTGTGTGTGTGTGTGTGTGTTTGCTTGAATGTATTTTTTAAACTTCCAGACCATCACATTTAACTATTTATCATTTGGAGAATTATCCTTGTTTTTTTCTTCTTCTTAAAAATCCCATATAAATATGAACTAGTTCCTTATATATCTTTGACATTTCCCAGACAAGTTTGTTACATTCAGCTGCAGTTTTACTTTTCTAAATTTAGATCCATTGGTCTTATTTGTGCAAAATCTTTTTTTTATGCAATCAAAATTTTCAATTTGAATTTCCATAATATTCTCTTTCAGCTGTTCATGATGTCTTCCCCTATCCATAACTGGTAAAAATGCAGTTTCTTCCTTTTATTCTAACAATTTATTTAGGAAAAAATGAAATCTAGAGGAATAATTAAGTATAATTATTCAAGGATTAAAATGTTTCAATTATAAAATCATTATCATTTAACTTTCATGTAATTTTTTGTCTCCCTGACTTTGACTGTATTCTCAACTTCTTAGGTATAGTTAATATATCTTATAATTACTTTGTACATATTGAATGGTAATAATAATAATAATAAATAACTCAGTTCTATATAACATTTAATTTATAATCATGTATTCTCAATTCACCTTTCTGTATAGAATACAAGCACCTGACAGATGAAGAAACTCTTTGTGGCAAGTCTCAGGCATATAGCTTATAAGTGTCAATGCTGTTTCAACTATATTTATTGAATGAATGAATGAATATATATCTCTTACAACATCCTCTTTTGTTATTCTATTGAGAAACCCTGTCCTAGGAGCCAAAATGCAAACTACTTAGGTTCAAATCTTTACTCTGTCCTAACTAGATTTGTGACTGAAGGCATAAATTTACAGGGTTTCATCTTCAAAACAAAAGCAGGGCTATATACAGCACCAATGTCACAAGCTTGTTGTAAGGGCTAAAGAGATATTATATGCAAATAATTTCATTGTGGCAAAATACATAAATATAAGGCATGGTATTGCTGAAAACTATGATGAAGGAATAATTTAAGCATGTGTGATAGAATATATAAGCCAAGTATAATTTATCTAAATATTGTGTGAAATTTCCCGAAATTTTTAGCATAGAAAGAAATTCCCTCACACAGGTGTAAATTTTTTTATTTGAGAAAATTTGAGAAATTTGTATAAACATCTTCAATTCAGTTTCACAGAATTTTATACCCATAAACTGTAGTTTTAAATTGCAAATGCATGCTATCATAAGCTGGCTCAAAATTATCTTAAATTAATTTTTGCATGGACTTCTCTCTTCCAATTCCTGATGTAAATGTATTAAAGTATTCTTTTCAATATTTGAAACAGCATTGAAATTTCTATTGCTTTAATATCTTGGTTATAACCTAGGAAGCAGGATATAATGGAAAGAAAACTGCATCTGGAGTCAGAGCAGCTACATTTGAATTTTTATTTAACAATTTACTAAACATGCAACCTTGGCCAGATTCAACAAGGTGTTTGAACTATGCTTTCCAAAATAGGTCCTGGCATATAATAGACACTTAATAAATGTGTTATTTAATTATATGGAGAAAGTACAGAAGAGCAAGATAATGATTCCAATGAGAGAAGGAAAAGAAGAAAGATAAATAGCATTGTATGGTTTCAAAGCCACTGGATTGGAAAGTGGAAGATCTCTCATACTACATGGAAGAGATGAAAACTGCTAACTCTATTCCTTCCCATTAAGGAAAGTACTTCTAGACCTTCCCTTCTGTTAGATACTACATTCTAAGATACTGAGGGCTTGTATTTCTAGAACCTTCTGTGGTGCTTAGTATATAGGAAGTATTTTCTAAATGATTTTTCATTCATTCATTGTCAACTGTTAAGAATGATTGTATAATTTGAGAAAATAGATTTAAAAAGAAAAGATGCAGCCTATACCTACAGCAGTTCCTACTTAATCATTTTAAATAACATACATGTCAATGAATAAATAAACATTTAATAAGTACCTATTTTGCACCAATCAAAATGGTAAGGGTTACAAGTATAAAGTAAAGAGAATCTCTAATCTCATAGGATTCATTGTCTAATGGGGAAACAACAAAGAAACAGTTATGTCAAAAGCAGACATACATGATAAATTGTAGGTAATCAATTAAGGAAGCTATTTACATTAAAGGCAAATAAGGAAATGCTTTCTATAAAAGACAAAATTTTAGCTGGAATATAATGGAAGCTAAGGAACCCAAGAGGCGGAGATGAGCAAGGAGGGTATTAGAGACATGAGAAACAGTCAGTTAAAGTATGCAAAGTTAAGAAATGTAGTCTCTTGTGGGAGGAAAAGAAAGGTAATCATGATTGGATCACAGAATATATGAGAATGAGGTGGGATATAGGTTATAAGAAGACTGGAGTAGTAGGTTGAGGACCTTGTTGTATAGGGTTTTGAAATCAAGAGGATTTTGTATTTGATCCTGGAGATAACAGGGTGTCCCTGATTTTTTTTAAATAGGAGGTGTTATGTTCACATCTACATTTTAGGAAGATCTATTTGTCAACTTATTGGAAAAAAGATTGGATGGAGAAAGTCTTGAGGCAAACTATTAAAATAGTCCAGGTTGTAGAAATATCAGAAAAGAGAAAGGGGCAAATGTGAAAGATATTATAATGGAAAAACTAATGGACCTTTACAACAGACTGATTTCAAAAGGAAAGAGATAATTAGGAGAATAAGATGACATTAATATGGAAAATATACAGAGAATTTTGAAATAAAATAATGGTACTAATTAGGGAACAAAATGAATCACTAAATAGCCTCAAAATAAAATACTTGATCTCCTGGTCAAATGGAGCATTATGTTATCCTATGAAATAGTAGATTAAAGAAAAGTTGCCAAATATTATCGAGAAGAAAAAAAAATAAAGACTTTCAGCTGCACTACAAATGTGACAGGTATTATAATGAATGAACAATCTATCAGATGTTACCAAGAGCATTTGTACATGAAAGTCATAGGAAAACAATAGTTAAAAAAGAGATGGAACAAACATGCCATCATTTGTATGATGATCTATTTTCTCATTAATGATAAGAAGCAATGATAAAAGGTAATTAGACTCCAGTAAATTAATCATTGTCCAAAATACTATGTGAGGGAATTAAAATGACATTAAGATTAAGTTCAAAAGAACAATTGAACTTTTGTTTTCATCAAAAGAAATATTCACTGTACTGATGTGTACTGAATCTCAATCTTTACTTTTCTTTCTATTTATTATTGTCAATTTAATCCCTTAAAATTATTCATAGAGAAACTACACAATATATTTGCAGGCTTTTCTGTAATTCTTTTAATACTTTTGAGAGTCAGTACAGGATTAAACTGTCTTATTATTCTGGGTTATTATTACATGACCAACTCATTTCTTTTTTTCTTATTTTATATTTACTGATTAATGTATTTTACATCAATTCTTACAATAACCTGTTGCTGAAAATGCGAAGTAGCCTCCTATGTACAGGTATACTATCTAACATCTATAGGAGATTTACACAAAATAAGCAGTATATTTTAAAGTCAACCAGCAGTTTTTTTTTAGATATCTCAAAAAGTCAAGAACCAAAGAATTGAATATAAATTCCTCAGCCTGTTGGCTTCCTAACCATCTCTACATATGCTCCCTGCTCCCTGCTCTCACTCTCTCTCTCTCTCTCCCCTCTTCATCAAATAACTTAAAAACTAATATTTCTAAATACCATGGCATAATGCCTGGCACATTCTTGTTATTTAGGGATTTCTTTCTTGAGGTGATCCACAGATTCTTTCATTTTCTATTTTACTCTCTTGTTCAAGAATATCAGAGAAATTTTCTTTGATAATTTCTTATATTATGATATTCAGGATTTTTTTAATTGTTGCTTTCAGGTAGTCCAATATTTCTTAAATTGTCTCTCCTGGATCTGTTTTATAGCACAGTTGTTTTTTTTCGATGAGATATATCACATTTTCTTCTGAGTTTTTTTATTCTTTTGATTTTGTTTTATTGTTTCTTGATATCTCATGAAGTCATTGGTTTCTACTTGCCCAATTCTAATTTTTTAGGTACAATTTTCTTCTATGAGCTTTTGAGCATCTTTTTTTATTTGCTCCATTTCTTCTTGAATTAATTTTATTTCACTTGCCCATTTTTCCTCTGACTCTTTTAATTGATTTTTGAAATATTCTTAAGCTTTTCAAGAATCTGAGTCCAAGTCATATTTTTCTTTGAAGTTTTGATTGTATGTGTTTGTTTTTTCTTTCACTATCCCCTTCTGCATTGTTCTCTCCTGTTTGTTTCCATAAAAATTTTCTTTTGTTAGCTTTTTTTAATGTTTGCTCATTTTACAAGCCTTTTTCTTGACTTTCACTTTTATTTTAAATGTAGACTCTGTTCTCAAGGAGGATAGGGCACTCTTTTAAACTTCAATTCTTTCTTGATGCTACCTTAGCCTTATTTCTGGGTTTCTACAAGTTTCAGTTTTTCTAATATGGTATGATGGCCTGTGGGCTAGGATCTCTGAAAGACACTTCCAACTACTGTTTCAATCACCTCCCTGAGACTGCTGATGGCTCAAAATCTATCCACATGTTTGAGTGAGGGCTTTTGTCTCAATCTGGAATTGATCAAGCACACTGTGGACTACCTTGCCCTGGGGTTTCACCTTGAGCTTTGGTAAGGGCTAACTAGGTCTGGCCTCCTACAGGAGAGCACTTAGGGGACTGTCTTCACTGAGGATCTAAGGACATAGCTCTGAGTTTATACACTGACCAAAAGAACCACACAAACTGCCTCAAACTAGGATTCAGGTCCTCACTATAAGCCTGGGCTGGGATGCTTGGCCTCTCCCTGGGCTTATACATATCAGGACCTCAGCACATACTGCCTCCCTCAGGCTGGAATTCTTTCCTAGAATTCCAGATTTTCAGGTTTCCTTAGAATTTTATAGGGTGTGCATTGGATTGCATGGCTAATGATTTAGGTAGGGTCTTATGGTCTGGATGTTTATGTGGGCACAGGTTCAGAATCTTGGGGCTTCTTGTTGTAGCCTCTTGCAAGCTGTGCTCCCCTCTCACTCAATTGACCCAGACACTCTCTATCTACCTTTTAAGTTGTTCTCTGTAACAAAGTTGCTTCTCTCCATCTCCTTGTTGGTTCTTTCACTACAGTATTTGTTTTGTGATTTTATTTTAAGTTTGGTTGGAGAGGATTCTCATGGAGGTTTCAAGCTCTCCTGCTTCTATTCCACTATCTTGCCTCCATGTAGTGGATACTTAATAAGTGCTTATTCCCTCTATCCCCATCTATCTAACTACTCTTTTTTACCTCAGAGATTATGTACTTTTTTTTATTCAAATGATGTATCCTATCTAAGTGCTTTACAAATCTCAAAGTACTTAGTAGATGCTAGCTATCAATAAATGAATTATCATATACGTATAGAGAGCCAATATGTCATAATGGATAGAGAGCTGGCCTTGAAACCAGAAAGACATGGTTCAAGTTTCACTTCCTAATTATTCTGATTACGTGAACCTAAGTCACTTTAATAATTAGTACTCTAAAAAAATCTAGAAAAACTTATATGAAGTGATGCACAGTACAGTGAGCAAAAACAGGACATTTTATACAGTAATAGCAATAATTTATGATGATCAATTGTGAATGATTTAACCATTATAAGCAATGCATGGATCAAGGACCAGTCCAAGGATTTCATAATGAAAAAGGTTATCTATGACCAGAGAAGGAACTGAAAATCTGAATGCAGATTAAAACATGTTATTCTTAACTTTATTTCCTCCATGTTTTTTTTTCCTCTAGTGGAATGATAAATCTCCTTTCACAACATGATGAACATGGAAATGTGTATTGTATGATAACACATATACAATCTCTATCATCTTGGGGAAGAGAAAAGAAGAAATGAAAAAAAGATATGAATCACAAAATGTCAGACAATGATTATCAAAAATTGTACTGGGGTGGCAGTGATGGTGGCAGTAGTAGCAATAAATCAGGCCATGATGGTGAAGTATGAAACACGGAAAGCCCACCATGCATCCCACAATTGGCCAAAGGAAAAAGCTTCAAAAATGAATACTGAAGAATATCTATAACTGATAGAAGAAAAGAGGAAGTAGTGCTTTAGGCCAGAATGACATTGAAAGAGGGCAAGGAGGATTCATCTCACTGAGTTTTGAGGGGGAGAAGCACTGAACCAGACTCGGTAGGGCTCAAAGCCAATAAAACACAAGCAGCAGGAGAAAGAGAACAGATACCTCAATCCAAACTTAGCAGAGTAAAAGCAGAAACTAACACAGTCCACAACAAGCAAAAGTGGGAGGAAAGCAGTCCTAACTCATCCAGCTAGAAGAGGATCCAGGTGCAAACCAGAGCAGACAGCAGTGGAAGTAACTCAGCCCCACAAGGTCCAGCCTCATCACAATTAGGCAGAACCCAACTCTAACCAATTGAACTGAACAGTTGCAAATCTTCACTAAGCAGGCCAGCCAAGCCACCACTACATTGTTCAATCTGAGACTGACACAGTTGAGTCAACCACATGCATAAAACAGGTGCAATACATTTACGTCACCTCAGGAATGGAGTTAAGCTTAAGTAAATAGAAAAAATCAAAGGAAAACATCACTTCCAAATGAGCAAAAGACAGAAAAAACACCTGATTCTAGAAAAATATCTAGAAAAAACAAGAGAGGTGATTAAAATACAAGGTCAGAAGAGGATAACAATACAAAACTGAATACATATGAAGGATAATGTGAAGGAATACGTGAAATGATGCCAAATACAAAAAGAAACCCTTTGAAGACTTCCCAAAGAACTGAAAAACAAATTGGAAACAGAAAAAATTTAAAGAAGAAAATGATAGAAAAAATCTGTAGCTTAAAACAGTGATGGGGAAACTTTTAGAGATGGAGTACTTGGCCCCACCCTTAAGATGAAGTGCTGTGCCCAACCCACCTCAGAGAGTGTGCTGTGCCTCTCCCCTTACATTGAGGGACACACTCCCATTCTTACCCCATATAGGGGAGGGAGGGAGGGCTCCCATTGAGCTAATGTATGGAAGGGCAAAGGAAGTGAGGCATGTCCTCAGTGAATGTAGAGAGGTTCTGCCACCTATGAGCCACCCATTTTTGCCCCTTTATGCTACCATTGGACTGCTGGGCAGAGGGGTGAGAGATGTGAAATAATGTGATCAGGCAAAATGGAGATGGGGAAGGGAGCAGCTCTATCTGATTCCCTCTGCCTTTCTAGTAACGAACTCTGGGGTGGGGAGGAGGGTGACCAAGTGCCTTTGCATGCCATCTTTGGCACCTATGCCATAGGTTCACTGTCACTAGCTTACTAAAGAACACATTTCTCTAAAAAAGGAAATATAATAGCTCAAACAGGAAAAAAATCCCTAAGAAAGGAAGTACAAAACCTCAAAAAATATTGCTCCTTAAAAAATTATAATTAGAAAAATGGAAGCAAATAACTTCATGAAATAACAGTAAACAATAGAACAAATTCAAAATAGTGAACAAATAGGAAAAAATTTGAAATAACTCACTGGAAAAATAAGTGACTGATAAAATAGACCCAGTAGAAATAAACAGAATCATTTTATTGCCTTAAAGTCATGATCAGTAAAAGAACCTGGGCACCATATTGAAATAAATTTTCAAAGATAATTGCCCCAGTGTTCTTGAACAAAAGGAGGAAATAAAAATTAAAAGAATCTACCCATCTTCTCCTGAAAGAAACCCAAAATTTAAAAATCCAAAGCCAATATCCAAATTCTCCCAAATACAAAGTCAATGAGAAAATAGTATTAGCAATCAGAAAAAATTCAGGTATTTGGAAACCACAATCAGAATTACAGAGGAACTAGATGCTTTTACATTAAAGGACTGGAAGGCATGGAGTAGTATATTCTTCAAGACAAAAGATCCAAACCTACAACCAAAAACCACCTAAACTTTGAAACTTATTAAAATACTCCAGGGGAAGAAACACATATATAATGAAATGGAGGAATTCAAAGGCTTTCGTAATGAAACAGCCAGAGTCAAAAGTGAAAATTCAATAATTAAATCTGACACTCAAATGTATAGAAAAAGGTAAGCAGGAAAAAAACACCTCAAAAGAATCAGGAGGTAAAAATAATGACATCCCTGCATGGGAAACTGGTACCTAAGATACTTAAGATTTCTATACTACAAGAGATAACTTAAGTAACTAAAATATTTAAAGCTATCAAGGGAAACAATGAGTTTAAACTGAATGTATTACTAGTATTAAAATTAAGGTAAGTATGCTTAACATTTCCATGATACTTGAAATACTCAAGATACCTATTTAGTATACTTAAGGTACTGAAGATACTTAAGAACTATATAACTATTAGGGCAATGAATGAGAGACAGAGAATAGGGAATAAGTTGAAGATAATGAAATATTTTTTTAAAAAGACCAAGAAAGTAATGTACTGGGAAAAGAAAAAAGAAGTGATAGATAACATAGGTTCATAAATAAAAGAAAAACACACTTGTTCTAAAGGGGCTTACAGTCTTTTGTGGTAAACCAAATATTAGTAATTATATGCAAAAAATATATAAAAGATAAATTTGAGATAATCTCAGAGGGAATACACTACGTTTAAGAAAGTTTGATAGATGATACAAGCATTGTGAAGAGCAATCTGAAACCAAGCCCAAAGAGCCATAAAGTTATACATATTGTTGATCCAGCAATATCAATATTAGGCCTGTATCCCAAAGAGATAAATGATAAGGGAAAAGAACCTACCTGTACAAAAATATTTATGACAGTTCTTTTTGTCATGACAATGAATTAGAAACTGAAGGGATGTCCATTAATTGGGGAATGACTGAACAAGTTGTGGTCTATATTTATAATGGAATACTATTTTGCCATAAAAGAAATCTGGAAAAGCTTTTATGAAATGATGCAAAGTACACAGAACCAGAAGAATGTTGTAGTCAGTAACAATGTATGATGAACAACAATGAATGACTTAACTATTATGAACAAAGCAAGGATCCAGGAGGATATCCACTGTCATAGAAAGAACTGCCACCTTCTAAAATGCAGATTGATATCCAAATTAATTAATTTATTTAGTGCTATACCTATCAAACTGCCAAGAAACTTTTTACAAAATTAGAATAAACTATAACAAAGTTTTTTTGGAAGAACAAAAGATCAAGAATATCAAGGGAAATAATGAAAAAAAATGTGAAAGAAGGTGGCTTAGCAGTACCAAATATTAATCTATACTCTAAAGTAGCAGTCATCAAAACAATATGGTACTGGCTAAGAGATAGAAGGGAGGATCATTGGAATAGACTTGGGGTAAGGGACGTTAGCAAAACAGTGTATGATAAACACAAAGGGCCCAACTTTTGGGGCAAAAATCCACTATTTGACAAAAACTTTTGGGAAAATTGGAAAACAATATGGGAGAGATTAGGTTTAGATCAACATCTCACACCGTACACCAAGATAAATTCAGAATGGGTGAAAGACTTGAATATAAAGAAGGAAACTGTAAGTAGATTAGCTGAACACAGAATAGTATACTTGTCAGATCTTTGGGGAAAAGAAAGATTTTAAAACCAAGCAAGAGTGAGAAAAAAATT
Organism: Gracilinanus agilis; assembly: GCF_016433145.1. Classification (NCBI taxonomy): domain Eukaryota; kingdom Metazoa; phylum Chordata; class Mammalia; order Didelphimorphia; family Didelphidae; genus Gracilinanus; species Gracilinanus agilis. The sequence goes on from NC_058130.1 coordinate 660,103,274, forward strand.
ACAAAATGTAAAATAAATAATTTTGATTTACATTAAATTAAAAAGGTTTTGTACAAACAAAAACAATGCAACTAAAATCAGAAGGGAAACAACAAACTGGGAAAAAATCTTTATAACAAAAAACTCTGAGAAAGGTCTAATTACTCAAATATATAAGGAGCTAAATCAGTTGTACAAAAATCAAGCCATTCTCCAACTGATAAATGGGCAAGGGATATGAATAGGCAATTTTCAGATAAAGAAATCAAAACTATCAATAAGCACATAAGAAAGTGTTCTAAATTTCTAATAATTAGAGAAATGCAAATCAAAATAACTCTGAGACATCACCTCACACCTAGCAGACTGGCTAAAATGAAAGCAGCGGAGAGTAATGAATGTTGGAGGGGATGTGGCAAAATTGGGACATTAATGCATTGCTGGTGGTGTTGTAAATTGATCCAACCATTCTGGATGGCAATTTGGAACTATGCCCAAAGAGTGCTAAAAGAATGCCTACCCTTTGATCCAGTCATACCATTGCTGGGTTTGTACCCCCAAAGAGATCACAGGGGAAAAATATACAAATATATTTATATCTGCACTCTTTGTGGTGGCAAAAAACTGGAAAATTAGGATATGCCCTTCAATTGGGGAATGGCTGAAAAATTTGTGATATATGGTGATGATGGAATACTATTGTGTGGGAAGCCAATAAAAGAATAGATAAAAATCTGAGACCCCTCTTTTGACACCTCTTATGAACCATACCTTTTCTTATTGGAAAAACATTATAAACTTATTGAAAAGCTTTGAGTCCTTAGCAGACCAGCAACTACTGAGTTAAAAATTTCTCTCCTTGACAATTAAGAAGCCTGAACTCTAAAAAATATAGTCAAGGCTGGACACAGACAAAGATGGAGATAAGACTGAAGCCAAACTATCTGACCAAGTGCAGACCTGTAAATCAAGGCAGAACACAATTAGTAAACATCTCCATGAAATATATTTCTGCTCCCAGAATTAACCCCTACTAATTGGTGGTTGGAATTTGGCCTTTGCCCTTGTACCCATCTCTCTACTTTTTAGAATTTAATGGGTTGTGTATGATTTGTAACCCCTTCACAGCTGTGACTCTTTCTTTGTGTTCTTTGTTTGAAACCAGTATAAAATAAAGTCCAAATCCCATAGCATTAGAGCAACACGGGCTAACCACTAGTCTGGTTGTTCTCATTTTTTTTTCCTGTCTTAACAATCCAATGCCACCAAACGCCATATACCATATAGAGCTGGCTGTCTATACTATTCAAAGGAATAATGGACTGGAGAAATTCCATGTGAACTGGAATGACCTCCATGAATTGATGCAGAGTGAAAGGAGCAGAACCAGGAGAACATTGTACACAGAGACTGATACACTGTGGTAAAATTTAATGTAATGTTATGTTGGTTTTAACAGTGATATTTGTGGGAAGCTGAAGATATCCCAGAAATCAGTAACCTGCTGGACTCACTCCTCCCCCACTGACAAACTTGAGTGGAAAGGAAAAGGCAAAATCTAGCTCAGTGCTCCTTTCTCCCCTCTCCCAACAAGCAGTTAGAAATCAGTTGGAAATGGTGGTTGGACTGATGTTTTCTGGCAAGGCTAGGCCATGCTAATCTCCTAATGATGTTGACTTTCTTAACTTATTTCCCCACAGGTTTGACTAAGGGATAATAGGAGAAACTTGATGTCATGAAATTATCAGGGACAGAAGGAGGATCTGACTTGTATGGGCCACACAGGTGAAGGAACTAAGCTTGAAAGAGGTGTGTATTCCCATATAATAGTCAGGCACTGCTCCCAAAAGATGAAGTTTTACTGATAAGTAAGGAAGGGAAAGGGAGGGAGGTTTTGTCAAAGATAGAATAAGGTCAGGGGAGCCCTAAACTGTTAGGTCCAAGCAGACCCACTTCCCAGAGGGGAAAGGTAACTTATTTAGCTATTTAACTCTTCTCATAAGGTATAAATAACTAATTTGAAGTATTAGTGAGGTTGATTGTAGGTCTATTTAGGCTAAAGCAAAGTTGACAGCTCTCAAGAGCCCCAAGATCTGGGATCAGCAAACAGAGTGACCTGCTCATTTCTATCCCCAGGAATCAACTTCCCCCAACTGCCCTAAACTGCCCCTCACCCAGATTTCTCTAGGGGGGGACCCCCTGGAATTCTGGGTTGAGGTTTGACCCTATAACTTGCAGGAATTCCACCCTGCAATTTCCATGTTACAGTATCAGACTTCTGTACTAGCAGCAATGCAATGATCCGGGACAATTCTGAGGGATTTATGGAAAAAGAATGCTACCCACATTTAGAGGAAGAACTATAGGAGTGGAAACACAGAAGAAAAACAACTGCTTGAATACATGGGTTGATACAGACACTATTAGGATGTAGACTCTTAATGACCACCCTAGACCAATTATCAATAATATGGAAATAGGTCTTGATCGATGACACAGGAAGAAATCAGTGGAAATGTGCATCGGCTACTGGGATTGGGGGGTGGGGAGAGAGAGATCAAGAACATGAATAATGTAACCATGGAAAATATTTTTTCTAAAACAATAAAATAAAATAAAATAAAAAATAAAATGAGATTGAAACATAGTATTCTTCACTTTATTTCCTAATTAATTTTTCTCTAGTGTAAATAATATGTGTCTTGTTTCACAACATGAAATACATATTAAATGATAATATATGCATGCAAACTATATCATGTCATCTGCTTTCTTAAGAGGGGAGAAGGCCAGGAGAGATAAAGAACATGAAATTCAAAATGTCAGAACACAAATATTAAAAATTATATAAACATGTAATCTGGAAAAAAATTAAAATTTAATTTAAAAAACTCTCAGTACATTAACAACTTTCTTAAACTACAAAAGAAAAATACAAAAAAGTACTTATCTTCACTGATGGAAGGAATATGTCCTCACATATTAATTCCCTATGCTAATAAAATTGGAGTTTCAAGTTCCATCCCTAATTACATGTATATATGTATATGTGTATACATATAAATACAACACAAATATATACATAGATACATATCTGTGTATCTCAAAGTATTTAATATGCATATAATTATACACACATTATTTTAGAGTAGTAAAATATAATGTGGTTTGAGTGGGGTCTCTTGACACCAGTTACTGTATTGTATTTCATGAAAGATAGAATACGAGGTCAAAAAGCATAGCACAGAGGAGCAATGATATAAAATTTTATAGCTGACATGATGAACAGAAAATAAAATTTGTCAATGTTTTGGGATATTTACATTTCAGTATCAACATTTTTCTAATCTGAGGAAACTAGGGAAAACCTGAATTTCAACATAGCTTCAGATGCTTTGTGAACATGGGAAAAGTCAATTAATAATAGCACCTTTCTCAGGGTTATTATTAGGATCAAATGAGTTAATATTTGTAGAAGTCTTAACAAAATGTCTGTTAGGTAGTAAGTACTTAATAATTGCTTATTCTGGGGACATCCAGGTACCCCAGTGGATTAAAAACCTATCTTAGAGATGGGAGGTCATGGGTTCATAGCTGGCCTCATACCTTTCCTTGTGGTGTGACCCTTGGAAAATCTACCCCGCCCCCATTCCTTAGTTCTTACTGCTCATCAGTCCAGGAACCAATACACAGTACTGATTCTAAGACAAAAAGTAAGGTTTATTAGAAAAAATAAATGCTTATTCTCTTCTCCTTTCCCTCGCCATGGACAAGACACTTAATCTCCTTAAGCCTATAATTTTTCACCTGCCAGATGGGGAAAGTAAGGCTTTCAATATAAAACTCACAGTAGTATGAGCACAGTTCCTTATAAACTTTAAAATAACATATGGGCAAGCTACAATTACTCTGAAATCTTGAGGTCACTTCCTAGAGTCAAAGAATCATACTGTTGAGAGGTACCTTAGAGATCATTTAAACTAACCCAGTACCTTTCAAGGGTCATTAGACCATCAATCTAGAGCTTAAAATGAATTCAGAGTTTTCTCCTCCAAAGTCCTAATTTTATACGTAAGTAAACCAAATCCCAAATCCCAAGGGAATTAAGTGATTTGCCTTAAGAGACACAGAGACTAAGTCACAGGGCTGGGATTAAAACTCAATGACTATGACTCTAAATTCAATGGAAAAAATGCATTACTCTTTCCACTTTACCACATTACTTAGCTTAATCATAAAAATAAGGAAACTGATGACCAGAGGGGATTGTATGATTTGCCCAAGGTCATATAGCTAGTTCATGGTAAACTTGAAATCCAGACTTCCTGGCTCCAAATTCAATCTTTCTCCTACACCCCACTGTTTCCCATAGCTACTGTAGCTTTCTGAGCAATAGAGAAAGTTTTAAACCTTTCTCATCAGCCTCCTTAATTTCAACAGTAAAATGATCATAAAAATTGTACTCTCAGAGGTAACCATTTTGAGATATGACTCAATGTGATTCTTATAACACATAATTAGCCCTATGAGTACAAATTATGATTTTGCAAAGTACATTAACTCTTTCAGGTCCTAAGGGTATAATTTAATGAAATACCCCAGTAATGTAATGACATATAATTACAACAGAATTTCAGAAATTATCTACTTTCTCACTTCGTACCAATAGAACTAATCCAACTTTTTTACTGGATATGTCATCCTTTGATTGAAGGACATTAACTGCAAAACTACCATTATTCAATGTTAAATCCTAAACAAATATTTGTGTACAATATCTTTAATTTTCCCCAAACCATCCTACAAGCTTTCTCTCATGCCCTACATAGTTAAACACTAATGCTCCATTTTCAAGGTTTTCATGTTGCTAAGCCAAATGGAATAGACAAAATTATTTAAACATAGATATGAACATAATTATCAAATCTAGCTTATTTGTAGCATAGAAGACATCAAATAAATATTTCTTGGATCAATGGGACATTTACACTTTAAAAACTTAAGTTTAGGTATTTCACTGTTTGGTGTGATATCAAGGTCAAAAATCAGAATCTACAAATCTCACTGGATTATCACAGAGACATAATGATGTCTCCTTTAAGAACCTAAATTATTATGTCATGCTAATAAGTTAATATGACAAGGACTTTTGATTTGTAAGTGGAAACTTGCTAAAATGGTTATTATTATCAATTAGGAAGTAAACACCTAAGGTTCAAGAGAGCCAGCACTTTGCCCATTATGTATAATTAATGTCAGGTGTAGGATTTAAAAATATATCTACTTGATAACTCATTAATCATCTGCCTAGACCAACAGTTTCTGGAGTACTGTGTTCATTTTTAGGTAACATGTTTTAGAAAAGTCACTGGTAAGCTGAAGAATATTCAGAATAGGGCAAGTAAAACTTTGAATTGACTCAATATCATATGATATAAGGGTTGGTTGAAGGGAATGGAAGTGTCTATTTTGAAAAATAGAAGATTGGAGAGGGACACATAATAATAGCTATCTTTAAATAGATTAGAGCTTATATTTTAATTTTTCTCCTATTTATTCCATAATTTCCAAATAGGCATAACATGTAGAAGAAGAGAAGAAGCAAATTTAGGATGAATGTATATAAAATCTTCCTAAATATAATACCTATCCAAAGTGATGCATCAGTGGCGGGGTGGGGGTAGTTGGTTCCCTTTTCGTTGTGATAATCAAGTAAAGACTTGAAAATTACTTCTTTAGTGGGTTGCAGTATGGATTCCTTATTAGGAGTGGATTCCAGTCTAAACCTAACTATTCAGAATTCAGTAAAGAACACCAAAATGAACTCATTCAACAAACCCTTAAAGAATACTTACTCAATGCAAAGATTATACAAGTCATGTGAAGAGGAAGATACAGAGATCAAATAAGACACTACTAGCCACCATGAAGTTTCTTCAAGGTAGGAATGACAAATAGATGTGACATAATTTTACAACAGAAAGTTTTTTTAAAAATGGACATTTTTCTGAGCCCAGCTTTGTCTTTCCATTCCAAATTCTACCCAAAGCCAAAGTAATCTGTCTAATTGGGTTGGTTAGATTGTTCCCTGCTAACCACTTCTTTGGCTTGAGAAGCACTGAGAGAAGAGAATGATGAAAAAGGATGCATGAAGCTGAGTGATGGTACAATCCACAAACCTCACATTTTTACTCAAACAGTAATCTATTGATTAAATAGAAGAGGTAAGAAGACTAGCACCTTTTAGGAACCCTATATTTGATAGTCATCAAGGAGGAAGAGAAATATTTGAAATTAATACCATGGGATTTCTCAGTAAAGAAGTTGAGACTTCTGAGTGGATGTGAGCTTGGTAGAAATGTATCAAATTTTCTGTCACTTTATTTTCACAGCAAGAACCTGAAAGCAACATTTTAAAATAGGAAAGTACGATAGCCATGGTTGTCCAAATATATCTGTTTTTCTCATGGGAAATCCACTTTTACCAAAGAGCAGACAGAGCTAGTATATTAGTGGTCCCTTGAGAGAGCCATACTTTTGGATGGCTAATATATTAACAGTTTATGGATATAAAGGAATAGCCATGCAACTTTAAAGGAATAAGGAGAGAAAATGAAAACTTTCTGACTGTTAGAAACTAAATTTCTACATATCATTATAGGTTTCAAGAGAAATTAACCAAATAGAGGTGATAAATTTAGGCTTAAGTTAACATTTTCTTAAATGTAGCAGGGTATATAAGTTTTGTGAAAGTTAAATAGAAAAATGGGCCACTAAATCATGTATAAAGATTACTGTGGGTCACTTAGAAAGCAACATATTTAACATTTATTGTATTTTGATTTATTTTGTTAAATATTTCCAAATTCTATTTAATCTGCTTTCAGTCCACCTGAGAGTATTGTGGGCTGCAGGGAGCCTGTGTTCTGCTGTACATGGATACACACAGAAAATACTACATTCAGTAGTACAAGAAGAATGTCTCCTGATATCTGATAAAGAAGTTCCCTTGAAACAAGTATTATTAACTTTCCAGTCTATTTATCTATCTATTTGTCTAGTTAACCTTCTATCGATCTATGTTTTTCTATAGAGATTGTTTTATAAATATAAAAAAGACATTAATCTGATAAAAGGTCCACAGGTTTCAGATTGTAAAAAGTGTCCATGATAAACAAAATCATGAAAAACCATTGTTCTAAAATTATCATAAAATATATGAAGATTCACTAAATAATGCAAAGAATTTACAAAAAAAGTGATTAATTAAAATTCAGTTGCCATGAACTAATCTCTATGGATTAAAAAAACCCTACAAAACAAGAAATGGATCACTCTATCAAACCTGGATCACCACCATTTCTACTTTGGTTCAGTTAATAGAGAAAAGAGCCAAAATGTCATGATCATTCAGCTCAGTGCAGTACCTGGAAGCCATGTCAATATCCACCTTACCTAAATTGGTGCTAAATAGGAAGAACCCAGAATGCACTTTCATGCAGGCTTGTCCATTCATCTCTACATTGAAGGAAAGTTCTACATGGCTACTAGCAGTTATTAAATTATTTGTCCAAATTTATTCTGAGGTATCAAGTTGATAATAAGCTTAGCATCGAAAGACTAAAGAAATAAGCAAAATAATTTTTATAAACTCTAACACAATGGAAAAACAGAGATTGTTAAAGCAAGACCCAGGATGAAACTATGAGAAAACAAAATAATTCTATTATGATTACAAATTCCCAAGAAAAAATGATAGGTTGACTACAGAGATTTTGACAGTAAATGGAAAGCCTTGTTAAACAAAGAGGATAAAAACTAGAAAGGATAGAACTAGAAAATCTTAACACTAAGAAAAAAGGAATGGAAATAACTCATGTCTAAAGATATAACAATAAATATTTAAGCAATGTTAAAGTATAGAATAACTGGAAAGATCATTTGAAATATCTACCACAAAAAAAATTGACATGGAAAACAGGATGAAAATATGTAATTTAAGAAACATCAGATTATCAGAAAAGTATAATTTAAAAAAGCAGAACCTTGATACCATCTGTTATAAAAATAATTGAAGAAAGCTTTTCCAATTTTATTACTTCTAAGCATTTTTGTTGAAACAATTGGAGTTGGATAGTCTTTTAGACATAACTTAGGAGGCAAGGGAAACTTAGAAAGGTAAATAAGTTTAAACAATTTGAATGGGCTAATGATAACCGAGTTATTAGAGAAAGAAAAAAAACTATTTTCCCTTCAAGATCCTAATATCTTAAGTGAGAAAGGATGAAATATAGACTGGCAAAACTAGAATTTGCTTATTTAAAAGGAAGACCAATGAAATAAAAAAATGGGACAAACATGGGGGAAGGTGAGAAGAATTAGATTTTTCATAATTAGTGTGCCTGGAGAGAAGTTATTGGAGACATAAAGGTTGATGTAAGTTAAGTCCTCATGAACTTCATGCATCTTAGCTGAGTAAAAGAATAGTGGAGAGAGGGGGAAATTATAATATAGAAATAAAATAAACTGCACAGATACAAGAAAACAGAAGAATTAGACTAAGGGAAAGGGTTTTCTTAGAAAGAGAATAGTGGCAACTTATGAAGTAAAAACCAGAACTCTGATTATAAGTGGGAACAAAGGAATAGCAACAGAGGAAAAAAAAGATTCAAGACCTACTTGTCTGAATCTGAGATGGGTGAAGAAGTGGAAGGGAGTGTGGATTCAAATAACTGTGTTTATTTCTTCTTTTTTTACACTTTATATATTTTTATTTATTTTCAAAGAGGCAAGTGAAAGATATAGAGAGGAAATGTTTCAATAGGGAGTGAAATAAGTTAAAAGTATCATTTATACAATATCAATATAAATGATACTTTTAACTCTAAGAATATCATTTGAATAATGAGTGATATTTAGCATAAACGAGAGGAGACTGGGGAAGGGCTGACCACTATATTCAGTCAAATGAAGGACTGTACAGATTAGGAATCAGATTTATTTTTATTAGGTCCCAGAGGCACGGCGTAGTCTTGGAAGTTACAAAGGTCTGATAAAAGCTATACAAAAATGGAAAACAAATATTGGATGACCACATGGTTAAAATGAGACAGAGGAAAAAGATTTTCAAGTATGTTTGGAATACTTTGACTATTAGCCATGTATTTTTTTAACATCATTGTCATCTTTGTTGTATCATTGTTAACAGAGCATTTACATCAAGATAACTTAGAAAATAATGATTTCTAAACCTCAGAGCATAACAAATGCATTGGTAGCTTATTCATTATTTATTGAAGAACAGTGGATGTGATGATGACTATATGTGGGATTGGGGATGGAAATGAGTAGCTAGAAGTGACAGAGAATCAGTCAGAACACAGTTCCCTTGGGAAACAAGGCAAGCAAACTCTTAAACTCTAATGGTTAAAGAAAGAGCTCTAGAAGAGCTATTTTAAGTTGCTCAAACATTTAATATGTAACCCCTTATAGAAATTGTTCCTCTCTACATCACCGCTTCCCCCTCCCCAGTCTCTATTTTTTCCCCTTTGGTTTTCAATTGAAAAAAATATAACACCTCTTAGTTTCACCACATAGACAGGAATTTTTTAAAACCTACTATTCTTTATAAGAATATGAGAAAAATATGTATCTTATCCTCCATTACCAGCTGTACAAAATAGTTAAAACATTCAGGAAGGGTAGTATTATCTTGGTCTCTCAATTGCAGTCATATGTTATTCCCTAGTGAGAAGAGATTTCCATCTGGCAGAACCAAACAGATCATTTTGTATGTACAGTATTAATTTTGCACAATTTCTATGATTAATGCTCTTAAAATATAATTGGGAGGTTTTCATCATAAGTGAAGCTGAAATGTTTATATTATACTAATGTTGTGGTATTGTATTAATAAAAAAGTAGGATAAAAAAGATTATGAAAGCAAAGAGTATGCCAGACCACTAAGTCCTAAACACCAAAAAATTAGTTTTAAACATCATTACCTCACTACCATAAGATTTTCTCAGTTCAAATGTATAAAGCATATTTGTGCTCTGCAATTGGAGGTCTATTTCCCAGAGATTAAATGCATCTTTAAAAGCTAAGAATTGTGTAAAAAAATTCCTTTGGACTGATATTATAAACCATAGTTAAAGGTCAAGGTCAGTACTCTAGTATAATGTTCATTGTAAAATATAAGAGAAACAGTGAGATATAGACCTTCAGAGCCCTAACAAATGACTTGATTCCATTCTTTTTGGATTATATCTTTAAAAATGTCAATATAAGTCAAAGAACCAATTCAGAAAGGCTAAGAGATATCAAATTGGTAAAATGTGTGTATTTCTCCATTCATACAAACTTACAATTGTAGAAAACATTTTTTAAAATGATGCTCCCCCTTATATAAGAATAATTTCTCTTCCTAAGAAAATTAAGTGGAGGAAGCAACATGAAAGAGTTTAAGACATATGCTGAATGGCAAAACATACCTTTCCTACTTAGATGGGTTCTTTCAAAACAGCAAATGATATGAGAGGTTTGTCATTAATTAATGTTTGCTTTTTATCAGACTAGAATTAGAAAAAATAGAGTCTCCTTGAATACAATACTTACAAAGAATACTATGATCATTTGAATAGTAGTGACAGATAAACTTTTACTCTATAGCCCAGTTACAATTAAGTAAGATGAATAACTAAGACTTCAGTTTTTTTCAATAATAATTATCTGACATTTTGTAATCAATTTTCTTTCCCTTCCTCCTATCCTCCTTCCTCCCCATGAATGTAGATATTATGATATATACTGTGTGTCATTATACAATACATTTCCATGTTAATCCTGTTGTTAAAGAAGGCACATAACACTTTCTCTAGAGGAAAATTCATGGAGGGCATAAAGTAAAAAAATGGGATGCTTCAATCTAAATTCAGATTTTATCAGTTCCTTCTTTCACACTGGATAGCCCTTTTTTGGAATGAGTCCCTAGGAGTTTTCTTGGATCCTTGTATTGATGATAATAGTTACTCATTCACACTTGATCATCATACTATATGACTATTACTGTATACAACTTTCCCCTGTTTCTTCTCACTTCACTTTAAATCACTTCATATGAGCTTTTAAAAGTTTTTTGTTATCTTATTCATCATTTATTATGGAGGAACAATATTCCATTATAGTCATATACCACAACTTGTTGTCATTTCCAAATTGATGAGTCTCCCTTCAGTTTCTAGTTTATTTTTTTTACCACAACAAAAGAAGCTGCCTTAAATATACATATATTTTATAGTTTAACTATCATATCTCTGGACAAGGGAAAAATTTATGTCCAGACAAGACATAGAGTACATTATAAAATATGAAATAGGTAACTTTGTCTACATTAAATTTAAAATGGTTTGTATAAAGAAAACTAATGCAACCAATACTAGAAGGGAAACAACAAACTGGGGGAAAAATTAGCAAGTATCTCTAACAAAGGTTTCATCTCTCAAATATATAGAAAACTGAATTAATATAAGAATACAAAGCATTTCCCAGGTGACAGATGGTCAAAGGATATGAACAGATAATAGTCATATAAAGAAATTAAAACTATTTTAGCCTTATGAAAAAACAGTCCAAATCATTACAAATTAGAGAATAGAAAAATGCAAATTAAAACAACTCTAAGATACCATCTCACACCTATCAGACTGGAAGATGACAAAAAGAGATAATGATAAATGTTGGCAAGGATGTAGAAATACTGGGACAATAATATATTGTTAGTGAGCTAATACTAAAAATAAAAAATGAGACATTAATACATAGTTGATGAACAGATAAAACCATTCTGGAGAGCAATATGAAACCTTGACCAAAAACTTACATAACCTTTGACCTAGCAGTACTATTACTTGATCTATATCCTAAAGAGATGAAAGATAGGAGAAAAGAACATACTTGACAAAAATGTTTCTACCATCTTTTTAAAAAATATTTCCATGTATCTTAGGAAGGAGCATGCTTTGGTCCTTCTACATATACTTATTATACACTAAATTACCCACCACTAATCACTCCCTGTAAGACTTTGCTCTAGTGGAAGAGATCCAGAATAGAGCCCAAATGAAAAAGTAAATCCCTAAGAATAGTGATATTCTCCAGATGCTGGAGTATAGATCCTTTGTATAGATTATATTTTTCTGATTGCATCAAGGACTGGAATATTGTATCCAATCCTCAACAGATCCAATATTACTTTAAAATGTTGGATAACTGAAAAAATTAAAAAAAAAGTAGATATAGAATATCCATTGACTTGATTACAATATGAAATTCAATAGGGATTTCACGAAGCTTATTTATTAGCATAGATGATAGATGTAGATATGTCTATGGATATATATATCCATGTATGTAGATAGAGAAACAGAGAAACTATTATTTTGGATAAATAATGTAAAAAAGACAAAATGTTAATTTTAATACCAAAAACCTGCCAGTTTTGTATGGCTGAAAGGCATAGGACACCAGACTGAAGAGTTAAAAATTATTTTCTTAGGTAGGAAATAAATAGATTGGTATTAAAGAGGCTATCATATATAGCAAGTGAGAAAAGTTGAAGAAGATAAAAGTTAACGCCAAAGAAAGCCTCTTTTTACTTGCAGAACAAATTTCAGGCCGTTGGTTGTGGGAAAGGTAGTTTACTGATTTTAGGGAAAGTTAGATTTTACCCAATGATGTTTGATAAGATGCCTTTTCCTGGTCCTTCTGATTTGCTCTCTTCAACAGAAACAAATTGTTGAAAGGGCTCTCAGAAAACGTCTAAGATTAGGTAGACAAGTTAAATTTCCATGACATAGGCAGATTGCAAAGGAGAAAGGGAGAACTTTTTCTCTCCCAGAATATAGGAGATAGCTGGCACCTATAACCCATTGAACACTGTCATTTAAAAATTTGAACATCATTTTCATACCAGTCATATTGGAAATGATCTTATTCTCTTTATACCAACTTCTTATTGAATGAAAATACCATAGCCTTCCTGTTCAGTTTTTCAGGGCTATGTCATATTTTCCACATGATTTAATTAAAAAATTAAAAAAAGTTTTATTTGTTTAAAAATGTAATCTGCAATGTCTGATACAAGGAGAGCAAAGACTAGATGTATGGTTAAGGTGAGTGATGGCAGATTGACAATTGTAGTATTCCACTGATATACTTGAAATATTAGGAAAAACTGAAAGGTCTCTAACATGTGGAACACATTCTCTATGGCTCAACTCATAGTTCAACATCTGGTTCAACACACCACCAAAAAATGAGAAGTTCAAATAATCAATTCCTTTAGTAAAAAAAATATTTTAATAACTTCAGGCAAAAAGAAGTTTCCAGGACATTTAAACATCAATTTATAAAATAAGCAAGACTTGGTAGCATCAAAATTAAGAGCATTCAACAAGGAGGTTCTCTTAGTTCTTAGAAGATCCTGAAGTTTGAAAAGTCTAAAAGTCCAAAACATTTGTTACATATACCTATTTCCCAAAGGATACAGATCTGGGACCCACACCAATCTATCTGGGGGAAAAGTTAATCCAAAAAGCCTTCTCAGAATACATTGCAGTTCTTTTTGCTCACAGAAATCCCAGTTGCAATTGTGGAAAGGGAAGATGCCAAATTTAACCTCAGTTCAAGAGGAGCACGTGATTAAGACTCCCATAGGCTAGAGAGATATGGATGATTTGCAATCTGAATCTTTGAGGAAAAGTTTTCAAATTAGTGAGATTACTAGTTCACTTGAATATTTGAGAGACATGACATTACTAAATGCCTGGAAGGCCTCCCTCCTAGCTATACAGAAAGGTATCCAAAATTATTATTACAACTACATCCTCAAACATTAAATTTATTTATGTATTTTTTATGCAGTAAGAAGAAACTATCTTCTTGCCAATCATTTTATTCAATTTCTATATCAAATTTCTTTTTAAGAAAAAATAACACAATAAACAAAATCTTATACCAGTCTGCTAACTTTCATCTGATGTTTTGTCTGTTAAACTATGTCAGACATTAGCTTTTCTAAATAAACTACATAATTTCCCTTTCTTTAGATAGTTAAGACACTATAGTACAATAATTATGTATTTTTAAATAAAGGTATCTAGTAGATGACTCAATGTCTAGTGAATAATGTTTCAAATACCATCCTTTAGTCTCTCCAGCCTGTAGGCACCATTAAAAGTGAGATGTTGACCTCTATATAACCGAATTCAAAGCCTCTTATTTTGCTGAGAGGAGAGGGAAATTACCTTCATAACTGATGACCTTTCATATTCCCAGTGATATTTGTTTAATCTAAAGAATGGAAATGGCATGCCAGTGTCAAAACAGCTGTTTTTAGTGCATCTGAAGATTTTGGAATCTTATTGGGAAATTTCCTCATTAAATTTTCTGTATAATTTAGAAATACTGCTTTAGATGCCAAAATTATCAAATTATTTTCCATAATAAGATATTAATAAAATCTAAATGTTGTCAAGCTCTAATATCCATAATAATGTATATAATATAAAAGTATTACCAAATAATTTAAATATATTAAATATAACATGTAAAGTTTTTTAAAAGCACATTTCAATTCAAAGTGGTAAGGAAATCACCAAAATATATATTCAGTTGACTTTGTCTTCTTTTGGGGTTTTATGGGGAGTTAAAATTGCTTTTATTTCATAGCAGCATACTACACAATTAAGAGTATGTTTTCTTAATAACTATATATTATTTTGTATTGTGGGGATGGAGAGTCATTTAGAATTGCAGTTTCATTTCTGCGAAGCAGCATTTTCAGAGTTCATTTATACTCAAAAATTGTTGAAGAGCTCTCACCAAAGAGCTTTTTTATGAGTATATTATTTGCCCTTCTCAGACTAAATGGATCACTTCTAATCACATAAGCATGCAGTTAAAGCAAGCTTTGTACACAATCTCCCTCAGCATCCTGTCCCCTCTGATTAGAGGACTGGAAGGTAGAGCAATAAACTCCTTCAAAGCTCTCCTTTATAGAAAGCAGAAAATGGACTTTCAGCTCATTAAACTCTCTATCTGTAGCTCTTCTTGGTTTCAGGTCTACAGAATTACATGACCCAGTGTGGGCCACTCCCCTTTTTCTGACTTCCTTTTGTGTATTGTCTTCCTCAATTAAATTTCAAGCTTCTTGAGATCAGGGATACTAGGGGCTACAGTGTGCCTGATTAACCACCTGACTTAGAATTAGGAAGACCTGGGTCCAAATGGAGTCTCAGACTCATATTAGCTGTGTGATCCTGGACAAGTCACTTAAACGTACTTGTCTGAGTTACCTCTTCTATAAAATGAGCTGAAGAAAAAAATGACAATTTACCCCGGTACTTTTGCCAAGAAAAGTTACAAATAGTCAGTACTGTCTTTCTTTTACTATTTGAATCCTTAGCAATTAGTATAGCACCTGGCATATAGCAACTGCTTAATAAACATTTATTGAATTAAATTATCTGTTGATATTTACGATTTAAAAATTAAGTTGTCTTAATAATTTCATGGAAATAGTTTTGACTGAAGAGCAGATGAAAATGGATTCAACAATCCCCAGAGTACCTCAGACCTTTTAAGAAATTTCTAGCATAGACAAATATCAACCAGTAGTTCCCCTCTACCAATACAGAGCAGCAACTGTTCAGAAATTTATAATATTAGAGAACTGCCTGGGCCATTGATCAAGTGATATGCCCTTCAAAAAGTTACAGAGACAGGATAGAATTTCATACAAGAAGAAAAGCAAGAAAGGAGAGGATTAGTTAAGATGAATGGCAAGATAGGAAGGAACCATAGTGTGAACTGTTTTTAAAATCAAAAGGAAGATTTCATATTTTATTATGGAAGCAATAGGAAGTCATTGGAGTTTAATGAGTAGAAGAAAGAAACGGTACGATCTACAGACTAGGAAGAACACTTTGACAGATAAATTGAGAAAGTACTTGAGGTAGGGAAATCAATCAGAAGGCTATTGCATAGATTGAGAGCTAGGCTTAGAGATAAGAGTCCTGGGTTTGAAAGTGACCTCAGTCACTTCCTAGCTGTATGACCCTGGACAAGTCACTTAGCTCCCATTATCTGGCTCTTACCTCTCTTCTGCCTTGAAACCAATACACAGTATTGATTCTAAGCAGAAGGCAGGGGTTAAAAAAAGGCTAATGCAGTAAGTCAAGCATGAGGCAAAGAAGGCTTGCTTAAGAGTAGCAGCTATGGGAGTGGAGAAAAGGGAGCATATAAATGAGATGCTATGGAGGTAGAAATGACAAAGTTTGATAATACATTGGATATGTGAGGTAAGGGAAACTGAGGAATGGAGACTACCACATAGATTTCAAGACTTTCTAATTGAGAAGATGCTAATACCCTCAAAAAGAATAGGAGAATGAGAAGAATGTAAGGTGTTTGCAAGTTTTGAAGTGTCTACAAGACATCAAGGTCGAGATGATAAGGAGGCATTTTGTGATGAAAGACTGAAAATCATAAAAGTGTTTAGTGCTATATATACATATATAAATTATTTGCAAAAGCATAATAATCAAACCATTTGGAGGTGATGAGATCACCTAGCGATATAGTAAAGTGGGACAAAAGAATCAGGTCCAGGACAAGACTTAAGCGTACTTACTTTAGTTGGTGTGGCCTGGAAGACCTATCAAAAGATACTCCAGAGTGAAATATGTGGGAAGATAACCAAGAAAAACATTTAGAAATAGGATACAGATAATTGTATTTAGAGTCAAGAGGACCCACATTCAAATTAAACTTATGACATTTACTAGCTATATAACATTTACATTACATTATGTTTTATCCTATTATATTATAAAATTCATATAATGCATCTAATTGATATATATTATAATGTCCCTATGATCTCATTCTCAACCTTTTTTTGGTAAAGTTGAGATAAATGGTCAAAAGCCAAGTAATCATTTTATTTTTCATATTTTCAGTTACCTCAGTAGTGTAGCAGATAGACTATTGGTCTTGGAGTCAGAAACTTGAGTTCAAATACTGCTTCAGACACAAAAATGGAAAAATTAATTATCTTTTCCTAGTCTCTTCATCTGTAAAGCAAAAGTAGACATGAGTATCAAATGAGATTATAGTTACAAAATATTTTGTAAACTTCACACATTATATAAATATTAGCCCATATTAGTTTATATTTAAGGTTATGCGGGTTTGTATAGATAAATAAAGTGTCTCTTTGACTTCTTGTGGTTTTATATTAAATTATTTTTTTAATTATATTATCTTTAGATTTGCAGAACTAATTTAGAAATTTGACCCATCATAATGGCCAATTGTTAAATAATCATTGTAACCCCATAAGGATGATTTAATATAGTATTAAGATGTCTGATATAAATAGATCTGCCTTTTGAACCAATTTATTTCTATCTTTCAAAGAGATTCAGCTTATCTCCTTGGGGTTTTATGGCTTTTATTGAAAGGCCAAAGTTTCAAAGAGAGTCCAAACATTTTGTTCCCCAGTAATTCTACAGTCTCCATGTGTGGCCAGGGACATCTATCTCATAGTTTGTTATGTAGAGCCAATTCATTTATTTGCTGTCATGTAAGCTCTTCTTGAAACAAAGACTTGGCTCTGAGTCCTGGTCCACTTGCAAATAATGGCATTGTACAGTAAGAACCTTAAACATCTGGTGAATGAGAAAAATAGGGGTTTGGATCCCAGAAATTTCTAAAGTCTTTTCCATTTCTAAAATTTCAGGGTTTCTGTTATATTTGAAACTGGAAATAACCACAGTTGTCTAAGAACTCTTAAGAAATCCATTTTCATTTCCTTAACAAACATCCTTTGAGATCTGTGGCTTTAGATTGAAAACACTATCGTGG
Organism: Gracilinanus agilis; assembly: GCF_016433145.1. Lineage (NCBI taxonomy): Eukaryota > Metazoa > Chordata > Mammalia > Didelphimorphia > Didelphidae > Gracilinanus > Gracilinanus agilis. The sequence goes on from NC_058130.1 coordinate 660,121,182, forward strand.
GAATTTCATGGAAAATTTTCATGTTCTATTTTAACTCTGCAAATCCCAAAAGGTGAACTCAAAAAGGTAAATTCATTTCATAAATGCACGGAATTTACGGATACCTATAGATGTAAATGATATACTTGGTTAGGTCTCTAGCTCCTGAAATTATGTAATTGAAATAATCAGCATGTTCAACTTCTTAAATTAAGATTCCTCCCAAAAATAAGACAAATTAATAAAGCATGAATAAAGTTTGAATGGAAAACATGAACTGGGATATTTGCAGAACACTCTGACAAAATTTCATATGATAACACTTGAGAATGGCTATTTCTAGCCCCCAAAAAAGCAATTATAAGCAATATCAGACTCAATAGTGGTTGATTCAGAGATGGTAAATAGAATAAAGGAGAAGATTCTCTCTGAGGGCATGAAGAGAAAAGGAGAGGAAATTGCCATTATCACAAATCAAAATCAGAAAATCATTTTGGCTAAATAAGTTTAATATTTTCCATTTTCAAAAAGTTAATTATAGATTTATGAAAGGATTCCCCCCTCCCTTAGGACTTATTACAATCTCACCACAAATGCTAAAACTAAAAATGTTTCATTCTGTATCTAAAGACTTGTTTCTCTTGTTTTTATTAAAATTATTTTTATAATTGTATAAATATATATGTAATATGTACATATACACAAATCTCTCTTTATTTTCTCTCTTTCTCACTTGATTTCAATTATACTACTTTAGGGTATGAATATATACAAGTGTTTAAATTGATGTATGTGAATTTTGGAAAATGAATATTGAATAACAATAATTTCCATTCAAAATTTTATTCCTTAAGCCTCAGATTTAGAAAGTTAGCAGGTTCCAAGTTAGACCAATTTACTTCCAGACCTCAGGACATCTCACAGGGTTGGATTTTGTTAAGGCAGGGTGGAGAAATGCTCCTTGTTTAACTGTAAACAAGAACTCTCTTGATTGATGAAGTCACCAAGCTCTAGCTGCTTTGCACTAAGCCACCATTTTGGACTGCAGTGGCCTGACCATGTGGCAAGATGTGTTGGCATTTTCTGAATGTCAATTTTCCCAATGATGGTTGATGTTCATGGGAGGATCTTAATGATGATAATATAAGGGTCATATGACTTGTGCCACAGAAAGTCACTCTCTTTTGCTCTTCTCTTCTAGTCAATCTGTCTGTGTCAGCCAGCTGCTCTCATTTGGTCTGACTCCCAACTAGCCTTGAAGGCTGTTGTCCAGATGCATGTTCTTTGGCAACTATTAGGACTATGGAGGGAATCCACTGGCTAGTTTTGCTTTTCTTGTGCAGCTATTAATAAGCTAATTTTAAAATTATGAAATATAGCCTCCAGAAAATTCTAAGAATTACAAAATATAACAGTTCATAAATGTATAATCATGTTGTAGCATTTCATCAAAAGTTGCTTTCAAAGACTAAGAGCTTGGAATTGGGAGGACTTTTCAGTCAAAATAGTAAGATAATTGTGATTCTCTAATTTACTCGAAATGGGACATATGTTAATAATTAAAAGAATGATATATTAAATTCAAAAGCGCTTAACTACTGGGAGGACTAGGTCACCTAGGAGACAGTTGTAATTATTATCATGGTAGCAGAAGTAATGGTGGCAGTAGGAATAGTAGAAGTAGTAATGGTGATTAGAAGTAGTGATAGTGATAGTGATAATAACAACAACATTACCACTAATAATATATTATATTTACATTTTAAGGTTTATAAAGTGTTCTTATTTGACAAAATAACCCAGAGAGGTAGATATCATTATTATACCCATTTTACAGCTGAGAAAATTGAGTCACATAGATTCTAATTTACTTAGTCACATGGCTAGAAAGTGATTGAGAGAGAATTTGAATTCCTCTCCGTGGCTTTGAATGAAACCCTTGATTCACTGCTCTACTTCTCAAAAAAAAAAATGTCAATGTACTCAGAATATCTGCATTCAAAGTCCACCTGTGACAATTGCTGCCTAGGTAAGTGACCTTGGGAAAGTGAACTTCAATTATCTATCTCTTTTTCAAAATGAGATTATTGGCATGACCTCTAATGTCTCTATCAGTTCTCATGATCTCAAATGTATTTTTAAAATAGTTTATAAGCAATAAAATCCATATCTATATTAGTCTGTGAATATAGTATACAAGTCATTTGTATGTATATGCATAAATATATATAATTATTATTATTAAATATTTTGCTTTGCTAGGAAGAAGGTATTTGTTCCTTTTTGAAAAATGTCTTAACTAGTATATAGAAAGATGGCCAGATGATCATTTAAAGGTTTCTTCCTTTTTCCCTCAGTGAAACCATTTATAGCTTGTATACAGGAAAAGACCTACTTTTAAAGATTTCATTCCAGTTTGGAGTTCTGGTTGTGACAAAGTTATAGAAGCTTTCAAATCAATCCTCAGCTTTACTGGATAGGTGGAACTTGGCCCAGAACTGGGACCTTTGAGAGATGGAGTTTGTTTGCAATCTGAGAAGCAGTAACTTTGTATATTAAATTCACAGCCTAAAAAGAGGAAAAAAACCACAGCACTAGCTTTTTATTAGCCCACCCACTTTTGTTTCAGAGAACTGAAAAGTTTAATATTGTAACTATTAGTAGAAAAGTATGGTTTCCATATACATATAATAATACATATTAGATCTTCTATTTCTCTCCTACATCTCCTCATATATTCCTAATCCAATTTTAATAGGTATCAAGAATGTTAATTGTTGCCTGTGAATTATTTATTTTGGTTTATATGGGATATTTTCATTATTGATTATTGGTGAGGCATTATTATTGATGATGTGGATTTTAAAATTAATATTCAATATCTCCAAAGTATAATGTTTATAGAGATTTATTAATATTTAACTAGAGAGCTAGAGAACACAGAGAATGTTCCGCACTCACTTCATGTGAAAGAGAGAGCTAGAGCAACAAAGACCCGTCACCATTCAATTCACATGGAAGAGAGGGGAAGGGGGTGTTACCCAGAACTTATATACAATCACACAAAAGACACATATAAATAGAAAGGAAAAGGAATTATGGTTAATACAGAAAGGAATTCTGGGCAATGCAATTCCAGGGGTACAAGATTTTCCAACTATACAATGAATAGCAATGTTTCATTTTATTGCATCTGCTTTTTAATTCTGCTAGGGTGATTTATTTTACATAATAAACCAGCAAACCATTTAAATTGCTTCCTATGTGAGAGGCACTAGGTCCACAAAGATAAAGACTCCTTGCCTTCAAAGAGTTTACCTTCTCTATGGGGAGAAAATAGGTACACATAAAGGCATATATAAAATAAGAGTTATGCTAAAGAATTCTAAATGTGCTTGTATAGAGTGAGTTTAACAAAACAGACACTATAAAAAGTTAGAGAAAGGTTATGTGATTTAAATCTTTCATTAGTACTGTCTTAGGTTTATTTATTTTAATTTTTTATTTCTTTGCTGGTAGTAGTTTTTATTTTTCATTAGCTGGCTTCTGTAAAGTGAAAGTAACAAAAATAATTTATTCTCCCAAACAAATTGTATTTGTTTTAAATTTTTATTATTTATTTAATATTATTATTAATTTATTTTAAAATTTATTTTTATTTATTCATTTCATTCATTATTATTATTATTTATTTTTAATGCATCTTCACTTAGACTTTTTCTCCTTTTTTTTTCCTTGGCCATGGAGATATATAACAATTGAACAATGTAGTTGATTTTCAGAAGTTTTTCAGTCATGTTCTTATGTTATGGGCTTTTGAGCTTATAATTTTTCATATCTAAGGTAAATATTTAGGGGATCACAATCCCATGCAATCTAGTGACTCAACATAGGAAGAAACAGTCAAGTGTTCCCAGCATCTCAATTGGCTTCTGGACCCACCCCCCCATCTCCTGATGTCCCAGCTTGAGAGCACCAGGGATGGCAAGCTGTCAGCCAATGGGCCAATGGAAGGCTCTAGGTGGAAGGAGCTATAATTTTGAAAACCCAGCATAAGAAGCTGAGAGCTCTCTCTTTCTCCAGAGTGGTCTTTTCAACTAATTATCTCTAGGCTAACTCTTTCTCCCTCTCTTCTTATTTCTTGATCTCTGACAAGGCTCAGTGTGAGTCAGCTGCAAAGGAGGATCATTTTTACCTAAAGTTAGAAAGACTGAAAACTATTTCTCTTTTTATTTCTTTTTACTAACAAATGCTTATAAATCTAGTAATAAGTCTCCAGATTAATTTTTATTTATTAGATTAATCTATGACACAGATGTTTATAATATAACATGAAATTGTTGACCTAACTATTACAACTAAGAGGAAATGAAAACAATCCAGACACAACATGTTAAGTTTTACAAAGCACCTTTATTACTCACAATAACTCTGTAGGGTAGTAATTTGATTTTCAAGTTTTACAGGTGTGGAAACCAAGGTCCAGAAAAGTAAAGTAACTTCTCAATAATATATTGATAGAAAGCTAGGTTTATATCTCAGTATTCCTGATGGATGTCAAGTCTAGTATAGTTTGCACTATACCATACTAGTTCACAGTGAAAAAGAATTTCATTTCTAACCTACCAGTAAAGCCCAAGAGCAAGAGATAGAGAAATTCTATTTAAAATAACTATAGACAATATTAAATACCAGGGAATCTGTCTGCCAAAATAAACCCAGGAATTACATTATCACAACTGGACAAATAGTCACATCTTAACCACTAGAAAATCATTCATTGCTCATGGGTAGACCAAGCCAACATAATGAAAATCATAATTTTTCTATATTAATTTACTTATTTAATGCCATACCAAAATACCCCAAAAATTACCTTATTGAGCAATAAAAATAATAACAAAATTCATCTGAAAGGACAAAAGACCTGAAATATCAAGGGAATTAATGAAAAAGTGTGACAGAAAGTGGTTTAGTTATGCTGGATATCACACTGTAGTATAAAGCAGTAAACATCATAACAATCTGGTCCTGAAATAGAAATATAGTGGAGGACCAATGGAATAGATTAGGGCATCCAACCTACAATGGTACATGATCATACTGACCTAGTATTTGTCAAACCTAAGATCCAACTTTTTGAAAGAATGACTATTTGACAAAAATTGTTGGGAAAACTGAAAAATAGTATGGCAGAAATCAGACATAGACCAATACCAATAGCATATACCAAGGTAAAGTCAAAATGGACACATGATTTGGAAATAAAAGATGATTCCATAAACAAGTTCAGGGAGCACCTAATATCAGTGAGAACTATGGATAAGGAAAGAATCTATTTAAAACTCTAAGTAGAGAAAATTATGATATGTAAAATAGATAACTTTGATTATATTAAATTTAAAAATTTCTGCACAAAAAAAAATGCAACCAAGGTGATAAGGCAAACAAAAATAGGGAGATCTATATTATAAATCTCTCTGTTTAAGACTTCGTTTCTTAAATATGTAGAGAACTGAGTTAAATTCATAAAAATACAAAACATTTCCCAAATTATAAATGGTCAAAGGATAATGAATAGGCAATTCTCAGATAAAGAAATTAAAACTTCCTTTAGTCATATAAAAAAGTTCCAAATCACTACTGATTGGAGAAAATAAATTTAAAATAACTCTGAGGAAGTACCTAATACCCACATGACTTGACTAATATGACACAAAAAGGGAAATAATAAGTGCTGTAGGAGATGTAGAAAAATTGGGGCACTTATACACACTTGGTGAACTGATACTACATCCCACAGAAAAAATCTAGAACCATGGCCAAAGGACTATCACACAGTGCATACTCTTATCTATATCCCAACTCCAAAAGTGATTAAACATGTGGAAATGAACATGCCAATACCAAAATATTTATACTAGCTCTTTTTGTGGTGGAAAATAAGTGAAAAATGATAGCATATTTCTAGGTTGGGGAATGGCTGAACAAGTTGTGGTATATGTTTGTAATGGAATACTATTGTGCCATGAATATGACAAACAAGATGATCACAAAATAAGCATAAAGTGATGCAAACCGAAGTGAGCACAACAAGGAGAACATCGTATGCAGTAACAACAATAATATAAGATAATCAAGTGTTGACAAGTATTATCAATAAAAAAGGATTCAAAACAACTGTAAGAAACAAAGAAAAAAAAAAGAATATCCCTGCCATAGAATGAACAGACAGAAACCAAATGCAAATTGAAACATGCCATACTTTATTTTATTTCCTCTATGCAATGTATTCTTTCCTTACCCACAAAGAAATGTTTTCCTTAAAGGCTAAAAATTTTACTTGTTTCCTTATAATATCAATTCATAGATATCATGATTGAAAACTACACACAAATGCATGGATATAAATATGTATATATAGAGAGAAATATTGTTTTTCTTCTATCCATATACCTATCCGTGCTCATTAAATAAAAAATCTATGGTTTCTTGAACTAGAAAATATAATTTAAGCATGAAACCATATTTTTGAAGAAATATAATCTCAGTCATATTTAATTAGGGGAAAGGGATAGTCTGAATGAATTAAATTTCATTTTTTTTTATTTTAACCAATTATATTTTTTATTTTTATTTTATTTTTATGCTTATTTTTATATTTATATATATNGAATGAATTAAATTTCATTTTTTTTTATTTTAACCAATTATATTTTTTATTTTTATTTTATTTTTTATACTTATTTTTATATTTATATATATTTATTTAAATTTTAATTTAATTTAAATCTTATATTTATTAAAATTATTTTAATTTAAGCAATTATAACCCAATGAGTAATATTTGAAAGCATTTCTGATATAAAAAGATGGAACTAAGTCATAAAGATAATATAACATAGGTTGCTAAAGTCCATTTTTAAAAATTAGATTAATCAGTATATTATCTATTTTATTTGTTTTTTCAAAGTGCCAGCTGCTAGTCTTAATTGTTAGTCCAATAGATCTTTTACTTTTAATTTGATTAATTTCTCCTTTAATTTTTAGGATTTTTAATTTAGTTTTTATCTGGGGATTTTGAATTTGTTCTTTTTCTAATTTTTTTTAAGTTGCAAACTCAATGCATTGACCTCCTCCCTCTCAATTTTGCTGCTATAGGCACTAAGAGATATAAATTTTCCCCTGAGTACTGCTTTGGCTGTATCCTATAGGTTTTGATATGTAGTCTCCTCATTGTCATTCTCTTTAATGAAGACCATAATTATTTCTATGATTCCTTCTTTGACCCACCAGTTTTGAAAATTTAGATTATTTAGTTTCTAATTAATTTTAAATTTGCCTTTCATTGGACACAAGTATAATTTTTATCACATTATGATCTGAAAAAGTTGCATTGATTATTTCTGCTTTTCTGTATTTGTTTGCAACATTTCTATGCCCTAGTACATGGTCAGTCTTTGTATGTGTACCATGTACTGCTATGAAAAAAGCATATTCCTTTTTATCCTTGTTCAGTTTTCTCCAGATATCTATTAACTCTGATTTTTCTAGCATTTCATTTGCTTCCCTTACTTTTTTCTTATTTTTTTGGTTTGATTTATCTAGTTCTGAAAGGGGAAGATTGAGATACTCCATTAATATGGCCTTGCTTTCTATTTCCTCCTTGAGTTTTTTAAAGTTTTCCTTTACAAATATAGATGCTATGCCATTTGGTGCATAAATGTTTAGTAATGATACTACTTCATTGTTCATAGTACCCTTTAGCAAAATGTAATTTCCTTTCTTATCTCTTTTAATTAGATCAATTTCTACTTTGTCTGGTATCATAATTGCTACTCCTGCTTTTTTTTTTTTTACTTTAGATGGTGCATAATAAATTCTTCTCCAACCTTTTACCTTAAATCTGTGTGTGTTACCCTGCCTCAAATGTGTTTCTTGTAAACAATATATAGTAGAATTCTGGTTTTTAATCCACTTCTATTTAATGGGTGAATTTATCCCATTCACATTCAATGTTATGATTACTAACATTGTATTGCCCTCCATCTTATTATCCACTTTAGATCATGCTCTATTCCTTTTCTCTCTATTCCTCCTCACCAGTATTTTTCTTTTTGTCACTCCCCACTTCCCAAACTTCCAATGACCCCCAATTTCCCTTTTCTTATTCCCCTTCTACTTCTCTATAGGGTGATAGAATTCTATACCCCACTGAGTATACTCTTGTTTTCCCTCTCTGAGCCAGTTAAAATGAGAGTAAAGTTTAAGTATTGCTCATTACCACCTTTATGCTCCCCTCTTTGTATTGATTTTTCATGACTCTTTATGTTATACAATTTACCCCATTCTATCTCTCCTAAAGTCCATTTAATAATCACTTCTCAAATGTAAAAGACTAAAATTCAGACATATGATGTTATGCTGGATAAATGAGCTATAAATTTGGTTGTAACCATAATGTGTAAATGATTCTTCACACAATTCCATTGAGATAATATTAAATAAATGATGAGGAGAATTAATTGATTAATCTCTCAATTATATATGTGTGTATATATGTATGTATATATATACATATATGTGTATATATGTATATATATATATATATATATATTAGCCATATATATACATATTGTAATGCAAGGTGGCTAACAGAAACTTTTTGCTTCTGTAATTTCTAATGGTCACAAAAAGTCAGTTAAATATCTTAGAATGTTCAGAAAGTCAGTTAGAACTTAAAGCTATAAATAGAGGTGAAGTTCCAACTGAGGAGGCTTTTGCCTTCTGGCTTTCACTGTGGCTGGAGGCTTTTGCTTTGACCTTTCGCCTTTGGCCTAATTGCTTTGGCCTTGGCCTGTGCTTATTTTGTTTTGGGGAAATTTGGACCTATCTCATTTCTCCAGACCTCTCCCTGATCTCCCATCTCCATCCCTCCCCTTCCCTGATTTTCCTTTGGGTTCTGGTTGGAAGGGAGGGCTTGGTGATTGAACATTGTGGGTTTTAGTTTCTTTAGATAATTAGAGTATCCTCAAATAAGTTACCCCTAGATTTGATAAAGACTTTTCTTAAAAGGCAGTCAAATCTTCCTGACTGGGAGAGCCAGGCTCTCTCAGTCTAAACCTCTCCACAACCCATCCTCCACCATCACCTTCTCCCTAGCAACAGTTAGAAAATCCTAAATCCCTCTCCCCTTCTGACTGACCCTGGTATTAATAAATCCCCTTGTTACCTATTCAAACCCTCTGGTGAATCATTGTTTTGAAAATTAAGACAAGGGTTCAAGAAGATGGAATCATTTTCTTTTATTTCTTAAAAAACTCAGGTATCCATCTTGGTAGGAAATACCTCCCTGAGACTTCCTCCAGCCATTAGTTTGACTGGCAGGGAGGGGCCCTCTCGACTCCTCCCTCAAGAGACTGGAGAAACTAACAAGAGAAACCCTCCAGCCAAACCTAAACGTTTCTTACTGGCCCTAATTTCCTCCCTGTATCCTCTGTCTCAAGCCTCTGGGAATAAACCTGTTTGAGCTGCCCTCTCCTACATACCCATTTCCTTTATCACCTATATACCTTCCCATACCTTCATTTCCACATCCTATCACTTTATAATCCCCTAATATCCTTTTATCCTTCCTCACACCCAAATTGCATTTCATTTGACCCTACTCAAATAGTATAAAAACTTTTCCTTTTCTCTCAATTATATATGTGTGTATATATGTATGTATATATATTAGCCATATATATACATATGAGAAAAAGAAAAGTTTTTATACTATCCTTTTTTTAAAGATTTAATATAAACTTAGTGTTTAATATTAATTTAACCAATTAAATGTACTTTAAACTATTTTCATTTAAATTAGCAAAGTTCAAAATTTTAAATACTGTGACTTTTTCATCTCTCCCTTTTAATCTCTATTAGTATTATTTTTATGTCCTTTAATTCATATGTTCCTTTCATTTTAAGATAGATATAGTGATAAGTAGTGTGATATTATGTGAAGAGGAAAGACTTCAAATACCATATTACCCTGTTGGCTCACCTCAGTTTGACTTTTGTCCCTGATATAAACTGGCTAGGTGATTCAGGGTAAATGTATATACTTCTCAGGGATCCCTGGCTACAAAGACTATAAGTTAAGGAATAATTGCCAATTTATATTTAAAAAAAAGATCTTACTCTCTATCTTGGTATCAATTTTAAGATAGAAGAGTACTAAGGTCTAGGAAATATGAGTTAAGTGACTTGCCCAGGGTCAAATAGATAGGAAAGTTATGGGACCAGAATTGAACCCAGTTCTTCCCAACTCCAAGCCTGATGCTCTGTCCACTGTGCCACCTAGCTGCCCTTTGTTCTATCTTTCTCACTTTGCATTTCATAGGTTGTTTTGACATTGACTTATATCATCATACCTGTCAACCTTAATTTTGTTATACTTGTATGGTAATAAAATTAGCAAGGTCTTGGTTTACATTTCACCTCTGCCACAAACTGGCTTTGGAACCCCATTAAAGTCAAATAATATTTCAATTCTCCTAAGCAACTCACTAACACTATTTTTAAAAGAGTAATTGCTTATCTTAAAGGATGGGGAGAATCTCCTCATAGAACTCCCCATGAAATCACAGGTCTATATATTTTTGATCCATTAATACATCACAGTGTATTTAATCTTTTACTGTTGCTGTACATTTAGGTTTCTTCAAGCTTTCTGTTATTTCACAATTTCAAATAACACTGCAGTGAATTTTTTTTTAATTTGAAAAGCTGTTTTTAGTAGTCCCTTGAAAACATATCAACAAAAGTAGAATTATTATATTCAATGGTATAATTGCTTTTGTAACTTTTACTGTATACTTCTAGATTGTTTAAAAGGTTCTATTTATTTTTGATTGAAACACTGGTGAGATACAACCTCACCACCATTGTTTTATTGTGTTTTTTTTTTGATACATGTGAGATGCTAATTCAGATCTTTTTCTAAATAATTTTTTTCTTATTCATATAGATTTTACATCCATTAGTCACTTAACAGGTACTGATAAGACACCTTCTATTTGTAAAGGTATTGTGATGGGTGATGGGATGCAAATAATGAGAAAGAAATAATATTCCCTCACAAGTTAATCTTCTAACATCAGTGAGACATAGAAGCATTCTTTCTATTTTCTTAACATTTCAAAATAAGCAATAGCTTTTAAGAATCAACAAAATATTTCCACGAAATAAGAGATTTCTTCTAAATCTCATTCAATTCAAAGCTTCCATGTGTCTTAGGTATAACTGAATTTTAAGAGAACAGCCTTTGCATTTAGCCAAAGAGGAAGTTTTCCTTATTTGGCTTGCTCAAGGTTGATCCCCAGGGCTTGATCACAAGCAAAACAAAGAGGAAGTTGAGTTGCAAAAATTGGCAACAAAAAGTTTTGACAAAAATATAGATTAGCAAAAAGCCACAATTTTTCTTCTAGTGTCATACACATTGCATATTGAGTATCTCTTGTTACTATTAAAATGTTTCCAGTCTCAAATTTTATTATTATAAGATTTCATTTTGTTAATTAAAGAAAAAGTTGCCAAATCAATGCAAGAGCTTTAGTATGGCATTTAAAATATTTTAATGATTTTTGTAATGTCCATCAAAGTAGTGTATACTTCATTTGATTTCATTAGGTTGATTCTCCAAATAGACTCTAATGTTGGTGTGCTGCTTGAGCAAAAACAAGGTTAAAATGAGTAGCTGAAGCTGTATGTCATTTTCCTGAACTTATTACTGAAATTTATCTTAGATGTGAGAAGGGTTATCATTTAGTGACTCATACCATGCATATAATAAAAGCTCATGTTTTTTAAAATGGCATTTTGCCATTTTGCTCAGTGTTAACACTAAGTTCACAGGAGTTTAGCTGGCTTAAAAAGCAACCTGCTCAAAGGTCTTAGAACAACACCAAAACAAAAAGAAACCATGAATTTAAAACTAGCTCTCCATTTAATGTTAGTTCCCAGCAAAAGTAGACTTTAATTTTAAAAATCTAAGAGATTGCTTATTCTCTCAACTTTATATTCCATAGTCATTGGCTGGCTCCAGAAATGTAGCACATTAATTAAGTTTTATATAATTAACTATTCTAATGTTTTCTTTTTTTTTACCTTCCGAAGCTTCCAAATATCTTCTTTCTTAATATGAAAATTTTAAATTAAGACTAATTCTAGGAACATATTTTAAATAATTAGAATAAACATTATATCATTTAATCTGTGAGTTCTTTGAGAAAAAGAACTGTTGTTTAAATTTCTTTGTATCCCCAGCACTCAGCATGGTTTCTAAACCCGAGTTGGTATTTAATAAATGCTTATTATCTAACTATTCAAATTGATAAAATACTAAATTAGGAATGTAAGATTCTGTTGTGGTTGCTATTGTTTATTTTTTATATAATTTTGAAAACTAGTTTCTCTCTATTATAGAAGTTATGGACTTGGATTCTAAAGACCTGGGTTCAAATTTAACTTCTGTTATTTAGTACTGGTATTGTGGGCATAATTTTTCTGAGCCTGTTTCCTAATGCAAATGGAGATTTTTAACTAGATGTTGTCTAAGGTTGATTTTCCCTCTAAACTCTGCACCTTCAATCCTAAACCACTTAACTTAGATCAACTTTAGTTTCTCCTTTTGAAAAATAAAGTGGTTGCACAAGCTGAGTTCTCTATAACAACTCCATCTATAAAATGCTTATAGTAATATTTAGCTTCTTTTCCTTGCTTAGCAAACCTTCAAGCTTGATGGAAAATAGCAATTGTTATTTATTTTCTCTTAACTAAGAAGACATTAGAACATATCTGTCATACTGCAGTAAATGATTAGTGGAACCCTTGTGCTTAAAGGTAGTAGAAGGAAGAAAATCAAAAGACAAGGTCAGTACTTCGAGGGGAGCTTTCTATATAATAAAGTTGCTAGGTGGAGAAGTAAGAAGAGCTCTGGACTTAGAGTTAGGAAGACCTGGATAACCCTGGACAAATCATTAAAACTCTGCTTATCCCAGTCTCTGCACTGTAAAATTGGATCTTCCATCCATTGTAAATAGGGATATTCACATTCTGGTAGAAAGATTTCTAAGTCATTTAGTTATAAGCCACTTAATTCAAACAATAGCAGACTAAGGAGTCCTTTCACAGTATTCTCAAACAATATACATCTAATAGTTGTCTAATCTAATAACAAATCTAATAACATTGTTGGGAATTTTCTCTCCTCCTCCATGTATTTTGAGCTAAAATTCATGTCTGATATATTTCTTCATTCTGTCACTTGTTGTAATGAAGAATTCCAGTGATTTATCCATATCAAAGTTCTTTACAATCTTTAAAAATTTCCATAACTTCCCTAAATCATCTCTTATTCAAGGTAATCAGTTCTAGTTCCTTCAACTAATCTTTGTATGGGAAAAATTCAGCATCCTTCTTCATTATTGATATCATGCATCTTAGCAGTTAACCATCTATAAAGCATCATCATTTAATGGAAGAACACTCAGCTACAGTAGAAGTCTCTGCTCCACTAATTATTAGTTCTATATCCTTATAAAAGGTATAACATAAAAGACATTCCTCATAAAATGGAAAGAAATAGCCATAGAAATCTAGGCTAACTCCTTAATGTGATAAAAGAAAATACTGAGAATATAAGAATTCTTAAATAAGAATACCAGGTAGAAAATACTGAAAATAACTACTTGAGTTATTTCCCTTAAGATTATAATGTTTCTATTGAGAGCTACCTCCAATTTCCTAGCTCATAGCATAGAGTTTCTTTCACTTTACTTTATTCCTTACATATAAAAAGGGAGCTAATTTTCTACTTGCCCTTCTCTACTAAAATCCTACTTTAATAATCACTTTGTATAAAAGAAACCCATAATCAATGATTATGCCAGCAATGAACAAACTCTTGCTCACCTGAAAAATAATAAAGATTTTTATCATGAATTCATTGATAATGTATATGTGTAGTTTGTATGAATTTGCATGTATTTGTATATATAGACATGAATGTGTCTATAACTAATCAGAGCTTTAGTTTACCTGTTTTTTTAAAAGCCTCATCTCCAAAACGATAACATAGGCAATATGCCATAATCAAAAGAGAAATGAATTTGAGAGTCAAGAAATCATGGGTTTAAAAAACCTACATCCAAAATCTGCTGGCTCCGTGATTCCATGCAAGTTGTTTAATCTCTCTCAATCCTAGTTTTCTAATGTATCTTTAAAAAAAACTACCCATAAAATTATCTTAACCAATATTTTGTTCAATTAAAACTAAGAACTTATTGTAATTTGTAATATCCATATCTTAAAAGTAAAATGGAATCATACAAATCATATAATAAAATAACAAATAGTCACTGCATTGCTTTCACTATCATAAAATCAAATTTAGCAATAGAAAGGACACTTGGTGCCATCTATTCCAACTACTTAATTATGCAACAAATTAAGCTCAGATCCAGAAAGACTGCCCAAAGTTACACAGACAGTAAATGTTGAATTTTGAGTTTATATCCATATACTCTAAGCCTTCAATTCCAGTATTCTTTTCAGTGTTCTTACTCTATCTCTTCTCTCATCTTTAAATATCAGCACTTTACCTAGCTATGTAGTTGATACTAGGAATGGAGACTATGTACTGAAGGCACCGTAGCCTCTACCACAAAGCACCCCTTGTCTTCTACTCTCCTAAATTGTCTTAAGGAAAGTCCTTCACCTGAGAGAAGATGACAATAGGCAGCTGACTGTGAGAAATATGTGACTAGGGCCAGACATAGCTGGCTGGCACTTAAGGAGAATAAGTGGCAACTCAGAATTTGACTACAGGAGAGTCTCTTGGTTACCATTTGGTTTGACATCCTTAAGAGCAATGGTGTCAGGCAATGATTGAAAAATCTGATAAAATTGAAATACAACATCTATTTTCCTCTTCTTCCCATCAATTAATCACCAAATATTTGTTAATCATCTACTATATATCAATCACTGAGTCTAAACTTCTGGAGATACAAAAACCAAAAATGAAACAATCTCTATTCCCAAGAAGCTTATGTTTCTGCACAGAAGAAAATGAAAGTACATTCCCTTATTTAATACTCCACAATTTGAATTGAATTCACTTTTAATCTTCCTTTTTGTTGTCCTAGTACACATAAATTGTTAAATGCCTAAAGAATTTAGCATATTAGCTGGCTCCTATATGTGGGAAAATATGGACAAAATTCATATAAAATAAGAAAGAATGCATTGAAATATGCACTATTGTCATTACTGCAATGTCTCTTTGTTTTTGTTTGTTCTTTCCTATATCATATGAAGGAAAAGAGAGCATGCTAAAGGCGATTGAATTAGTCTCAAAGTCAGGAAGACTTAAGCTCAAGTTCTGCCTCTGATACATACTCGCTATTATTGTCTCCAAATCAATTAACCGTACAGTGTTTTAGGCACCTCTCCAAGACCATAGCTTGAAGAGAAGGTGTTGGCCTGCATTGGTAGAAGGAGGTCCTTTGCCTTATGATTCCCTATACCAATGAAATCACAGATTTGATTTCTATTCCATATTGATCAAATCATGGCTCCAATGAAGGACAAAATTCCATAATTTCTTCTGGATTAGTAACCCTTACAATTTAGAACTTTTTTATATCTATTAAATAGTCTCAGTGAATTATATGGTTGAAAAAAATCACCAAATTGTGGCTACGTATCTGGTGATGAGACTTCCAGCTGAGCTAAAATGGTCTTCAAATGGCCTTTTAGTTCAGTTTCATTGTAACTAATACCAAATAGGATAGTTTATTGAAACTAATACTTCCCTATAAGAATACACACACACACACACACACACACACACACACACACACACACACACACACACGAGCGCGCGCACGCACACGAAGGTTAACAGATGTTCAATACTAGTTAAATCAATCTTATATACCATTTTGAAGATACACAGATAATAAATGATAATGGAAATATGTAAAAATCCAGTCTCCTATAAGTATATTCATAATCTATTTAGTATGGTAGCAGCTTCTATGAATAATTCCTGATGCTGGAAATTGAGCTGAAATAGTCACAATTCTTCACACATATATTAAAATTCTTCCTCTCCTTCTATAAAACATACTATAAAATGCATATGATCATTCTTTTTCAAAAGCTTATTTTTCCACAGAACATATAGAGTTGTTTTAAGAACAAATGTTATTCTAATAAAGAATTTTTTGAGGAAATCTTAATCTTTACATGATGAAAGACAAAAAATAGTATAAATACTCATAATTAGCCTTTTAAAAGAAATATATTATGTATCAGGCATCATTTTTGACATTTTATGAGGCAAAGAACAAAACCCATTCTCTGAACTCAAAGGGCCTTCATTTTACATTCCTTAAGACTGTAAGTACAGGGAAAATGTATATATTTAGACTCTTAAAAAGATTTTTCCTTTAATTCCTAAGTAGCCTAAACCTTTAACCTTAATGGAGATGAATAAGCAAATTTTTTAGCTGAAAAATAGGTTGTCTAACTACTGACTCAATATCTACAATTCAACTCTATTCAGGATGTGAGTAACTTCCTATGAACTCCTAAGATCTCCTGGAACAAAGAAGGTCACTAACATTTATTATTTTATAATTGTTTTTTTTTGTCAAACACTTGATCTGATTGCTTCTTTCAGATATAATAGAGATAGAAAGACTACAGTTGGGACAAAAACCAAGTATGCTATTCTGGTAAGATACTATATCTTATCAGTTATTTTAAGGCAGTGGGAAAGGGGTAGAAGCTAAGAAGTAGCTATGGGAAAGGGAAGCTTTTATATTAAGTATTTCTGTCAATTGAGTCAAAATTATGACTCATGATGACATTTGGCAGCTGGAAGGACAGAGAAAGATTATTATTTTTTTCCAAATGAGACTTTGGCAAGGAGAATTTGGTGAGCAAGCCTTCTTTTAAAAAGCTCCTGAGATTAGCAAAGGATGGGTTAGTAGAGGATGATAATTAAAAGCTAGAAGAAATAAAGTGAGTAAGGGGTGGGGGGAGGTAATGACTCAAAGATGAAAAGGGAAACATGACAAGAGGAAAGTTTCTTTTTTTAAAAAATTCACTCCCTTAGACCACAAAAAGGAAAGGAAAGCAACTGACAGCCCTGTGGGCTTTTTCAGCTGATGACTCAACACTGGCATGCTTCACAGTAGCTCAGATACAGACTGTCTCCTAGCCAACTAAAGTTCTTTAGTAAACTGGATGGATGTCAGTGGGGAGGAGGGGCTGGCACCTAACCATTCCTCATTGCTGAAAAAGGAAGGGTGTAGTCTGTTTGCACTCATCCTGTATTTCATCAGGATGTTTTTATTCACTTTTAGAAATGATGGAGTGATGCCCTAATGGGTATATTTTGCTTCCTAAACAATAAAGATGTCTGTGTTACTGATGCTTAAGCAGCAGATTTTCTCCAACCACTTTTTCCATATTACACAGTGAGCATACCTCCCAGTAAAGTTGGTGACTGTTTTGAATGGACCAATTTTAGTTACCCACCTACAGAGATTTTGATTTTTAATGGTTCATTTTATTATTAGTATTAATAATGAATATCACCAGGTTTTAAGGGTTTAACAAGCAGAATGCCTGACTTCTGATATCTCCATATGATATGTTATACAGCAGTTCTTTTCTTTTAGCAGATATAGAAATAGAAGCAGAGTAAGGGGAATGAAATACTCTCCAAGTGGAAAAAAGGCTCTAGAAATTATTGCTTAGTACCACAGCTCCTAAACCTCATTGCTATTAGAATATCTTTTAGAAGCTTTTGTGATTTTATTAAAAAAATTGCTAACAATGTACGGCTAAAATTCCAGGAAGATAAAATTTGACAATATACCTCTAATCAATAATCCCCCAACCGGACCCAGTTGATAAAAATCACATGATATGTATAATAATGAAAGAGACAAAGTAGTTAAGGTTTCAATTGAAACATAAAAAAATCTTATACTATTTCTTATCCTTTTCAAATGAGTAAAGTTTTTTGGACCAATCTTGATGGAATTAAGATGAAGGATAAAAATTATTTGTGTCCTTGGTGGCTTTGAAAAAAAAAGTTGCTATTTGGGACAGTAATCAGGATAATTCCAAAAAATATGATTCCTGGAAGTGGAGGAAAAGAACTAGCTATAAAAGAAGCAATAACCTTAACTCTTGACCTTCTGACAGAATGGGAAGATTTTTCCCCTTCCTTTTAAAAGCCAGGTCACCTTATAGTACACATAAAAATAACCAAGTAGTTGACAAGAAACCTAGCAGAGAAGAGGCTCAAAGAGAAATAAGGAGACAATTGAAGGTTATAATCCCAGGCAACAGAGAAGATAAATAGTCTAGTAGTAATTACCTCGTAGAAATAACTCTAGTATTCAGTTGCATGCTGGGAGCTAAGATGGTGCAGTAAGAGACCCACATCTCAACCAAACCCTCCAAACACACACAAAAAGAAAATTAAGAACCTAAAAACAAAAGAAAGCAAGGGGAACATGTCTCACTGGTTTGACAAGAGAGAGTATCTCAGTGAATGCTTGAGTGGTACATTGGGTGAGCATACACCAGTCCAGAATACTTCCACGTAGCCTGAAGCAACAAGGTAGCCAATAGGGAAGCAGCCCTAATGGTTGACCATGGCCTGAGGCAACAAAATTGAAGAGTAGAAGAACAGCCCCAGGCTAGCCTTACCTGCTTCCAGTGGCCTGAGGCAATGAACCTGCAGAGCTAGGAATGAAGAAGAATGGTCCAAGCAGCCCATGTCAGGAATCAACCCAGCAGAGATGCTATGTGCAGATGGGGAGCAGAAGATGAACATGTTCCCTACCTGCTAACTATCACTGTAGTGACAAAGGCTTAACTTGCTTGGCCACAAGTATTTTATATGTCTATAGCTTTCTACCAGCATACTCCTGGTATGTGTCCACTCTTCCCACTGTTACTACATATATTTATAAGAAAGACAATCCTAGGTTTATGGAACAAACCTGCAGTTATTGTTGTCCTTAAAATATCATCTCAGCTAATGCTTTTGTTTTAGGTTAATTGTATTTACCAACTGACAGTGAAATAAAATCACTCCAGTGGGAATGAATGAGCTATGTATTTAGAAATGTGACTCACAGAGGATCTTGAACCTGTGTCAATTCCTTATTTACTAAGTTGTTTGCAGCTAGGTGGGAACATGGGTAAATTGTTGGGACTGAATTCAGGAAGACATCTTCTTGAGTTCAAATCTTACTATCTATGTAACTATTGCAAGTCCTTTAACCTTTCTTGCCTCATTTCCCTATTTGTAAAATGAGCTGGAGGAAGAAATGGGAAATCAATCCAGTATCTTTACTAAGAAAACTCCAAATGAGTTTTCAAAGTTTTGGATATAACTGAAACAATTAAACAACAACAATGTTGAAGCTACCAATGCTCATCATTTCCTTCAATGAACATTTATATCTCAAAATTTTGGAGCTTTTATTTTGCTTTGTTTAATCATGTTTAAAATTCATATTTTCTCCTTCTTACCCATCTCAGAAGATCAGGAAACATACTTAATGTAATGTTAAATTGCTCTCTCAATTGTGTAATATAATCTCCCTTTATCTTACCTTTTGTAGGTTCTTGGTTTAATGATCATTATGTTATTCAAAAGTTTTTATCTCCCCCTCTTTGCTAATTCCTTGCTTAGTCAAATTTACCTATCCTGGAAAAAATTTTCCTAATGCTATTATATTCTCAAGATATTTTTATATCCTTTTATTGATAGATTTCTGGAAGGAGTAGCCTATACAATGTATATCCAATTTCACAAAAACTTTATCTCAGTGAGTAGGTCAAATAAAGAGTATGCTGGTAAATGTTTAACAATGGATTCTTCAAAAGAAAAAAAAGAGGAAAAACCCTATACATGAAAGATTCAGTCTGCTCATTCAATCAATTTGTTAAATCTAGAAAATCAACAAAATAATAAAATAAATCCTGATTGATTGTATTTGCTAGTGTCCAAAGTGAAAATGTTGAGAATGAAAATTTAACATTTGGCTCTCAAAAGCTGGGTTTAACCTGGCTTCAGCACACTGTCAGGTGGACTCTACTGAACTGAAACCATTCTTTCCAGGATCACCAACAACCTCCTAATGTACTCATCTAGTAGCTTCTTCTAAGTAAATTTCCTTTACCTTTCAAATGTATGAATTCTACTTTACTTTTCCTCATCAATACTCAATATCCCTTAGACCCTTTTATTATTAGAATACCCTTAAAGGTAACTAATTTTAGGATGCCCTACTTGCTTGCAGAAACTAAACCCACAATGTCCAATCACTAAGCCACCCTTCCTCCCAGGGCCTAAAGGGAAATTCAGGGAAATAGCAGGGATGTAATGGAGAGATCAGGGAGAGGTCCAGAGAAATCAGATAGGTCCAAAATTCCCCAAGACAAAATAAGCACAGGCCAATGTCGAAGCCAGAAGGCCAAAGCCAAGCCTAAAAGCCAAATCCAACAGGCTAAGCCAAAGCCCAAAAGGCAAAAGCCCCTTCAGTTGGAACTTCAGCCCTATTTATAGCCTCAGACTCCAACTGACTTTCTGAAGATTTTAAAACCTTTACTTGCCAAGCTGTGACAGTTTGAAATTGCAGAAGCAAAAAGGCTTCTGCTAGCAACCTTGCATTACACCTTTATAAATATGATTCTCAAATCTGAATCTCAAACTTTGACTAATCCTCTCAGTTCCAGTTCCCCATTTGCAGTTTTCACTCAAATTTAGATTCCTGCCAATGTCTCAAACTGATTGAAAATTTAATTTCCTGAATTTTCCATTTTTGTTGATTACACCACCATTCTCCTGGTTGTCTAGATTCCAAACTTTGTAGTCATTCTTAAATACTCTCATTTCCTTACTACTCATAATAAATTAGTGGACAATTTCTATTGATTCAGTATCTGAAATACTCCTTGTCTACAACCCCTCCTTTCTGCTTCTACTGCCAGTAAGACAATTTGAATTTTCACTGACTCTCCACTGTTCTTTCTACTTCTAAGTTTTTTTCTGTAAAATATATTCTTTACACCATTACCAAAGCAGCCTTTTCAATGCTTATTACCTCTTCAATACCTTAAATGGCTCCCTATTTCCATTCAAACTTATTAGATGAGTTTTTAAGGACTAATTTTAATCTGGCTACATCTTACATTTCCATCCCTTATTTCATGCAATCTATATTCCATCTACATCAGACTATTTGAAAGTTCCCCTCTATTCCTCTTTTCTTAGGTCTATACTTTTGAATATACCCTTTCACATTTATGGAATCTCTCCTCATCCCCAAATACTATCTCCTGACAACTATAATTAATCTCTCATGCCTTAAGCCTTTGGGTAAATTCATTTATTTTATCTTTTTGAACATTTTCTTTTTATAGAACAATATTTTTGTTTGAATTTATTAGATTATAAACTCCTTTTAGCTAGAAATTCTGTTTTTGTAACTCAGTACATAGAATAGAGATTTGCATATAGTACATACTAAATAAATATTGAATTTGTAAGGTCACTGCATAACTGACATCTGAGTGATGAAGATTAATATTTTCATAGGCAAAGGCAATTTCAGTAACATATGATACAAAACACAAAGTATTAATGACTTAAAGATTTTCTTCTATAATCATAAGATATGCTATTAGTCAATAATTAATTTACTCTTGTCTTAGAGGTCAATTAGGAATGCTGATTTATAATAGGATGCTTATATCCTTATAATAGGATGAAGTGGAATTTTTTTGCTTTTCCCCACCATAAATTGCTCCATTAGGTAAAATGTACTTAAAAAAGAAATTTGGCCAGGTCATAAATCATAACATTAAAAGTTTCCAAATTGAAAAAAGGTCCAGCTGGCCCATTTAAAGTATGTCCCACTGGAAAGACCTATGTTTCATTTAAAATAAAATTTTTCTTTTGTCTCATATAAGCCTTGTCAATTTTCATTATGAATGTATTTCATATTTTTTTTGGACTCTGCCAGTTTGAGACTAGTTGTAGGAATATATTTAAGTGATTAAGAGATGCTCTTTCAGCCAGGGGATGCATTGCACATAGATGACGAATATTCACTATCTCTCCTGAGAGCTGGCAAAGCTCAGGTTCGCCCCAGGCCTCTCAAGGGCTAAAGTCTACAAATGAACCAAATGATACACAGTAAAAGTCCTCTTGGCAGTCAGTAGAAGTTGCATTGAGTTAGTCTAGAATTCATAAATCCCCTTAAATAATTCTATTAAATTTAATTTAATAATGAAAGGATAAGGACCTGCTAAATTCCAGGCATGTAAGATAAAAAAGAAAAATAAAAGTCTCTGCCCTCAAGGAACTGACCTTCTACAGAACATGAATACAAACACACACATAAACACACACATGCATACTATATGTCAAGACAAAATATATACAATAATGAATTATAAAGGAAAACTATCTCAGTCTATTAGATCCAAAGAATGAAATAGAAATTGAAAGAATAAATTGATAACCTCTGGAAAGATATCCCAATATTATACATCTCAGGAATATAAATGCTAATTTCCAGAGCTGCAAGGTCAAAGAGCAAATATTGCAACTCACCTGGGAGATTTGACTCAAGAATTGTGGAGCTTCCACATTAAAAAGCCGGAGAACTTTTATAATGGATAGGAAAATTGAGGAGTAGCAGGCAATATTTGAATCTCACATCCTTAAAATTGGTTAAAAGAGGGAAATATATATTTACACTTAATCAGTAATAGAAATCTATCTCACCCCTTAGGAAAAGAGGAGGGGAAAAGGATAAGACATATGGGAAGGAAGATTTTAAAAAAGGAAGGAAGATTAAGGAAGGCAGTAATCATAAAAAAAAAAACAGAGTGAGGATGAACAGGATAAGGAGAGAGAGACAGAGGTAGACATAGAGAGAGATAGAGACAGAGAGTGAGAGAGACAGAGAAAGAGAGAGGGATAAACAAAAGAAAATAGAATAGAAGGAAATGTACAATTAGTAATCATAATTGTGAATGTAAATGGGATGAGCTTACCTATAAAGTGGAAGCAGAAGTAGAATGGATTAAAAACTATAATCTAACAATTCTTCATCTACAAGAGTATTTATAAGAGATACACTTGAAACAGAAAGACATACACAGAGTTAAAGTAGAGTTAGAACAGAACCTGTTATGCTTCATCTGAATGAAAAAATGCAGGGGTAGCAAGCATGATCTCATACAAAGCCAAAGCAAAAGTAGACCTAATTAAAAGAAATAATTATGGAAATTACATTTTTTGTGAGTAGCTAGGAGGTTCAGTATAAGAACAGGTTTTGCAAAAGAACAGTGGAATGTTTGGGGAAAAATACCCCTTATTCCCTCTGGTAAGGGTGAAAGGCGTTTCCCCAGACAGGCTTCATCAACAAGCCAGTCTAAAGCAAGTAACATCTTGATATCTCAACTAATAATCCTTACATCAATGAATAGCGAGCCAATTCACAGGTCCTGGGTTCAAATTTGAATTTAGACATTTCATAGCTGTGTGATCCTGGGTAAGTCATTAAACCTCATTACCTAGCCCTTGCCATTCTTTTGCCCCTTTCCTGGGGGGCTTGCCTTAAGGGAAGTCCCAGACTGACCTGGTCTCAGACTGAACAATGGACCACCAAGCATCTATTAAGCATCCTCAACTGGTGTGATAGAAATGGTCAAAACCTCAATCAACATTTTTGTCTTTGAAGTTTCTCCCATTGTATCTTAGGCCACTCCATGGTACCCTACCCTCTGGCCACAGCCTGTTTCCCAGACCTGCTTGTAACCAATCAGTATGTGTTTTCTGGCCTTAATTCCCCAAAAGGTATATAAGATCCCCAAGTTCTATCACTCTTTGGAGAATTATCTTTGGTGGTGCATTCTCCCACACACATTGTTCCCAGAATCCCATAGCTTTGGCTCTGTATGGTATTTAGCACTTGACTCTGGTTGAGCCAAATATTAAGAACTTCTCTCTTATTCTGATTAAAGATTTGTTTTTTCCAATCATTTTAGTGGTTCTGTGTTTTCCAAGTTAACAGAACAAATATATAGTATTGACACTAAGATGGAAGGAAAGGATCTTTTTTTGAAACTACATCTCACTAAAGGGTATCATAGAAAATAATATATATTTTTTGGAACTGAGTCAAATTTATAAAAAATAAGAACCATTACCAAATTTAAAAATAGTCAAAGGACATAAACTGGTAGATTTCAGAAAAAAAAAAAACAAAGAAATCAAAGCTATCTATAGTTATATAAAAAAGGCTCTAAATCACTAATGATTAGAGAAAGGCAGATTAAAAGCTACTCTAAGACTCCACCTCACACCTATCAGAAGTGACAAATCCTAGAGAGGATGAGATAATAAGTATATTAAAGAATTGTTGATGGAATAGTCAACTAATATAACCACTTTAGAGTACAATCTGGTACTATGTCCAAAGGACTATAAAAGTGTGTATACTCTTTGATCCCTCAGTAACAGCCAAGACTATACTCTGAAGAGATTCAAGTGTGTTTTGTGGTGGCCAAGATTTGAAAAATGAGGGGATGTGTACAGTAACAGTATGTGTAAATAGAAATTAGCTCTATCCCATTAATAGTCAAAAATCTACTCAACCCAGGCGTGCTAATGATGTCACTCCCACCTCCCTTAGTGGGGAGGGGAGACGAGTTACCCACACCTGACAATAAGTAACAAATCAAGAATAAGGGACTGCCCTTTTGGCAGTCCAAATCAATGTAGAAACTGCCATTTGTCCATTTGAATTAGAGGTGGACCACAGGAAGTGATGAAAGACACATTCTCTTTAAGTAAGTGAGTGAACTTCCTGTGGGGGCAGTTGCCGTCTGGAACTGGAAGAAGAAGCATCTCCTGAGACCACAGACAGCTTATACTCTGTATTGTCACGTGGGTAAGTTAGGCTGGCTTCCTTGGCCTAGCTGGGCCAATTCTAAACTCTGCCTATCTGGCTGTTGGGCCTTGCGGCTTACAGCTTCATTTATTTAGACTTCTAACCTCCCTCTTCTCTTTATCCCTACTTACCTTCCTGATTGTAAATAAACTCTTCAACCCCATGCTGACTTGGGTCTGATTTAATTAAGGAATCAACCTGAATTGTTGATTCCTGGCGGCCACATAATTTTAATATATAGCTATAATAACTAAATTTTAATTCTTACAAGTAATGTTGTAATGATGCTCAATTGTAAAAGTCTTGGCTACTCCGATCAATACAATGATCTAAGACAATTTCAAAGACCTCATGATGAAAAAATTCTATCCAGCTACCCAGAAAGAATTGATGAACTCTGATTGCAAAAATTAAGCATGTTTTCCTTTTAATTTTTTGGATAAAGTTAACATGTGTAACAAAAAAAGCAGTCTGAAGTCTCAGCACCAGATTAATAAGTATTTATTAATAACAAGAGAGAGAAAAGAAATATTTCAGCCTAAGTAGAACTGTTATTCCATCAAGCTGACTGACTTCAACCACCATCATCCCTTGTCAAGGATCTATAACCAGACAGGAGAAAACACAGAAAGAAAGCCCCCCTGTCCTGTGGCAGTGGCAGGTATGAAAGCTAAGAGTGACTGAACTTCCCTCCTGGGTTTAAGAACCCTATCTTTGGCCACTGGCTTTCATACATCATGCCATCTGCCCTACTATGGTGACATTCCACTGACTTTCCCACATTGATGCTAAAGATGTCCATGTTGACTCTGACACCAGGGTACACCAGGAGATGCCAGCTTATGAGACATTAGTCTGTGACACCTATGTCTCATCATTCAGGTGCCACAGGGTGAAGGCATTATGCTTCACACATATGGAAATATATTTTGCATGATTTCAAAGATATAACTGATATCATACCATTTGTCTTCTTAATGGGAAAGAGGAATGGTAAGGAGAGAATTAAGGCATTAAAATTTTTAAAAGAAAATGTTAAAAAAGAGTAAATTTTAAATAAAATATATGGAATATAAGAACATTTTTTGGAAGGGGTGGAAAACTAACAAGTGAGAGAATCATGAAAGGAGTAATGTAGGAAGTATTATTTAAGCCAAATCTTGAAGAAAGTTAGGAATTCTAAGTTTTGGAAATAAAGGCCAAAAGCAATCTAAGTACAAGTAATAGCCACTAATCAGAGACAAGTAATGGGATGCTTCATGTGGAAAATAATAAGTGGGCCAGTGTGGTAGAACTATGTAGTAAGTGAGAGTTAGAAAAGTAAAATCTTTCTGGAAAGACAAAGTCAATCCAGATTGTGATAGGTTTTAAAAGCCAAACAGATAAATTTGTGTGTTATCCTATAAGCACAAGGGAGCTATTGAAAAATGGGAATCACTGGGCAGAGCTGTAGTCTCAGAAAATTAACTAATATGTATTTGGAGGATGAATTAGATATGAGAAACTAAGTACAGAGATACTAATTAGAAGGTTATTGTAGTGACTGGCATGTAGTAAACATATTGTTCAAGTGAGAGAAGAAAAAGTGGAGTATTTAGGAGATGATGTGATGGTAGAACTGGCAACTGTTTGAATGGGGTTGGAGGAGTGAAAGAGAATGAAGTGGGAAAGGTGCCTCTGAGATTATGAACTTCTCTTATGGAAAGATTGAGGTTGCCATTGAGAGACAAATTTAAGTTAGAGCAAGAGTGGGTTTAGAAGAAAAAGATAGTTTGTTCTATTTGGATATCTAGAGTCTGAAGTGTCTATGGAACATCTAGATGGAGATATGTAACTGATGAGCTGGGTCTAGGATTCATGAAAAAGATGAGACAAATCTCAGGGAATCATGTATATAGATATGATAATTGAGTCTATGAGAACTGATGAGATACCTGTGGCAGAGTAGAAAGAATAAGAAAAATAGAAAAAGAGATGATGACTTAGGTTATATTCATAAGCAGAGGTGATATATGGACAATGAATATGACAAGGAAGACAAATATTTGTAGGAAAACTAAAAGAAAGTATTATCATGAAAACCCATTGAGTATATAGGAAAAAGGCTAAAGATTATTAAATGAACCAGAGAAGTTAAAACTGACAAGGACTGAGAAAAAGACATTGGATTAAGGATTAAGAAGATGTGTGGCTATGTTGGAGGGAGAAACTTTTGTTGATTTGTTGAGGTTGGGGAGAGGTGATTAGAAATTTAGGGCTGATTTCAAAGACCTGAGATGTGAGAAGAGGGAGAAATTAGACAACTGTTGTATATAGCTTCCCTTCTTCCCCTCCCCCCCCCAACCAGGAATT
Organism: Gracilinanus agilis; assembly: GCF_016433145.1. NCBI lineage: Eukaryota > Metazoa > Chordata > Mammalia > Didelphimorphia > Didelphidae > Gracilinanus > Gracilinanus agilis. The sequence goes on from NC_058130.1 coordinate 660,148,565, forward strand.
TGTCTAGCAAAGAAGATGGACATGGTAACCAGATTGAAGGAATTAAAAGACTATTTGGAAGTTTTTGCTTTGTTTTGTTTTGTTTTGAGTACTGAAGAGTCATGGGTATGTATATAAAAGAGGGAGCAAGGCATTGAAAAAAGAAATGAATAACTATTAACATAAACATCACTTTAATCTAAAATCTTCTGGTCTTGAAATAAAAATTTGTAAAGTATTTTGGTTTAGAGCAGGATTTCTTTATCTAGTTCCTCAGGAACCTAATGGATCTAAAAGGACAAGTAGCAGGTTTACCATGATCCTAGAAAGTAAGAAAATTATATCCTTTTTTATCTAACCTATAACTGAAATTCATCATTCCCTTCAATTATTTGTGTAGGCAACAAGAATGATTCTAAAAAAGAGTTACTAGGGTGCACCAATGGTCAAATGTGTTTACATACACACACATACATGCAAAGAATGTCTGTTGAAATGGCACTAGATTTTTGGAGTGTGTTACTTTTTTCAAATCTTGATTTTGTTACTTACTACTCTTGTGACATAAAACAAATCACTTTGCTTCTCTGGGCCTCAGTTTCCTTCAGTGTTTAATGATGGAGTTAGACTAAAACTATCATGGGTCATTTCCAAAAATAAATCCTATTAACTTGTTTTATATTTATTGTCTCAATCCCATAATGTATTCAGAGCCAAAAAATTATGTATAGATATAAAATCAGTTACAAAGAAAAATAAACCTCACTGAGCCAAAACCACAGTGGTATTCATGATACCATTCTGTATGATTCACATTTTAGTTGTTTGGCAATACCAAACAAAAAGCATACATTTTAGATCATGCCCAGAAGATCAACAACACCACCAAAAAATTCAAATTTTCTTATTTTGAAAAGAAAAATAAATTCCTAATCTAATATCCTTCACAAAATAATAAATTACATCCTATACTTTTCTATTTTGCCAGTGTTAATTAGAAGAAACACATTTCTTTAAGAGATGTACAAATTATGATTTAAAAGCTTATAGTCAATTGGTTTTAGTGTGTGAAGAGCTAGAATTTAGAAAGAACTGAAATCAAGTACTGACTAACACATTCTGCCTGTGATTACATGGACAAATTATTTAACTTCTCATAATCCCAGGACAGTCTTTAAAATTGTAGATTACAAAGTAGTTGTACATCTACATGAGTGGAAGGAGTCTCCATTCTGGGAATTCCCCAAACCAATGAAATCAGAGGTTCTGAATAAATCAATTATAAATATGTTTATGAATGAAAAAATAATATATTCTGTTAATTTGGTTCCATTTTGTACTAATTTTTATGTTTAAGATTTTGCGAAGTTTATTTTTAACTAAAACTACACTAAAAGAAAAACTCTAGTAGTTTGTATTTATTTGCAATTTGTTTCATATGTATCAGATCACTTGATCCTTATAACAATATTGGAGTGGGAAGAGGAGAAAGTATCATATTAATTTTCTCACTTTACATGTGAAGGAACTGAAGTAACAAATGTTTGACTGATTTATCCAAGGTTATACATGGAGCAAATGACATGATTTAATCTTGAATTCCTACTGTCCAGACTCCATAAGGTGGTCAAACAGAAAGAGTAACAGAGGTGTTCATACTACTTGGATGAGCTGAGTCACCAATAACAAGCCTTCTACAAGAGATGGAGAATGGCCTGGTTTTACAATGTGATCCATTGCTATGTTATCCAGAACTCTGGACCCTGCATCTGATTGCAGCAAAGCTTGACGCATTTTACCCTTAAGATTTTTGGACCTTTCCATCTTTTTATTTGTTGTTGTTCATGCATTTCAGTTGTGTTTAACTCTCTGTGACTTTTTATGGGTTTTTTTTTTATTAAAAATACTAGAGTGATTTTGGGATTTCATCCCACAACTCATTTTACAGATGATGAAACTGAGGAAGATAGGGTTGTTACTCAGTTAGTAAGTCTTGAGGCCAGATTTAAAATCATACAGATGAGTCTTCCTAACCCTAGGGTTCATATTCTATCCATTGCTCCAATCTAGCTTCCCTTCCTTTTAAATGTATCCTCCATAAACTCTTTGAGACTCTCACTTTTTTTTTTACTAGATTATCTAAAATGTGTGGCATGTGGCAAAAAAGTTAGATTATTTCAGGCAAATAATTCTGGACTTAGAGTCAAGAAGACCTGAGTTCAAATTCTACCTAAGGCATTTACTAGATATGTGATCATCTGTAAATGGGGATGTTTACAGCATTTACCTCAGTATTTTTCTGCTGATCAGCTGAGATGACAGATATGAAATATTTTATAAAACTTAAAGTACCATATATAAAAATGTTAGTTATTATGAAGCACTTTGTAACTCTTTTTGATTCATCCATTCTGGAAGCAAAATTAATGCACTTAATATTCATCCACCCCATCTCACTATAGAACCTGCATATACTTATAGAACCTAAGAAATTGAAAGAGTATCATCTGCTAGGCAGAACTGCATCTTTAAGCATTTACAAGATTTGGAGCATAAGCCATAGCAAAACAATAAGAAAAACTAGGAGAAATAATATTAAACTTTGAATCAGAAGGTTTAGAACTGAAACTTGAGACGTACTAACTATGCAAATGTAGTTAAATCATGTAACTGCTTGGAACATCAGTTTCTTGAATATTTACCTCACAAGTTCATAAGGAAAGTGCTTGGTAAATGAATGCTATTGACAATAAGGAAGACTTACCCAGAACTGTATGAGTATACATAAAAATGAATTATATTTATAATGGGAAAAATAGAATTAATCTCCAAATATTTAAAACATCACACAATTTGACTAGTTGAAAAACCAGTCTAATTGTCTTAAAGTCTAAATTAGAGAATGATTTTGAAACATTTTGACATTTCAAGAGCCTTCTTTAGTCAGTAAGTCAATAAACATGTAAGTGCCTCCTTTGTGCCGGGTAAATGAAGTTTTGCTTCAAAGAGCTTGCAATTTAATAGAGAGATAACATGAAATAACTCTGTACAAATTATTTATATGGAAGATAAATTATAAACAATCAACAAATTTAAGGAAGCCTGGAAAAGATTTGCTACACAACATGCAACTCTAGCAGAAATTAGGACAGAAAACATTCTAGGTATTAAGGGATCAACAGTGATATTGTTCAGAGTCAAGAAAGTATATGTCTAATATAAGGACATAACCTTGACTATGTTACCCAGATCATGTCACTTAATCTCTCATTCTACTAGGTTATCAATTGGGTGATACATTGGGTAGAAATAGGATTTTGAATCAGGAAGATCTGAATTTGAATCCTATTTCAAGTATTAGCTGTGTGACCCTGCAGAATTTCCATAACTATTTTGTGCTTCATTTTTCTTTTCTGTAAAATGGAGTTAATGATCACACCTATCTCACAGGGTTGTTATAAGGACAGATTGGATTTATGCATGTAAAGCACTATATAAGTCTTAAAAAACTTTTAAAATATTAGTTATAATTATGATCAAAACTACAATTTTAATAGTGCTCTAGCTTGGGAAAAATATAAATGTTTTATTTGTATTTTAAGTGCTGACCAAAATTATATTTTATTTCTTAGTATTTTACTATTTTATATAAATGTAAATCACCTTATCAGCAAAGATACTGGTGTCAATTAAACGTTTTTTCAGTTAGGAGAAGAAACGTGAATCAATGTCAGTCAACTAGCATTTATTAAGTATTTATGCATGTATGTGATAGCTAATATGAATTAAGCACTTAATATGTGCCAAGCATTGAATTAAGCTCTGACGGCTCATAAACTATGCGAAGACTAGTCACTTTTGTTCTTTGAGTAAACAGAATTGGCTTAGGATGGAATTTTAATAACTTTGAACTAAAAGAAATAGAAAGACAATTGCCATATGAAATACAATGTAATGTTATATTTAAATTAAATTCCAGTCCTTAATTTCCATAGAGTTTATTAATATTTACTTGAATAAGAGAAGGCTTACAGATATATAGAGAAAAATCTATCCTAAACTAACTATGCGATTGCTCTCCACATGCCTCTCAGCAACCTTCCTTTCATTGTGCCAGAGAGAACAGAGAGCCCCCACTTCCTGGAACCTGCTCCTTTATTCCTTCTCTTCTGCCCTGGATCCATATTGTTATGATTAAAAATGATAAAGACTGATATAATAATAGAAATTAGTAGTTTAATTAAAGCCATGCTGATAGAGACAAATCATAGACCACATGCCTGTAAGAATTCACATTGCCTCAGCCATTTTTACCTTTCATATCTTCCCGCGCCTCGTAGCTAAGAGAGTGACTTCCTCCTCACCCAGGAGACTTATCCCCTCTCTTACATCATCATACTTCCTGTTTGCCATGAGGAATCATGGGAAATGTAGTTTCAAAGTCTCTACGGGTCCATAGGAAATATATAACATACTTTTAAATGGCATCTTCCCAATTCGAAATATACAATATCCTAATTCTTTCTGGCCTAGGTACTTAGGTCACTGGCCCATGACCCAGCATTTGAGGTGGCAGAGCCCCAATGTTATCCTGGGAGGAAGCTCCCCTCACACAATCTCCCTCTTTGATTCTTTGGAAGACTAGCATGTTAAATCTTCTCATTCAGGTTATTTAGGAGATTAAAATGTCAGGTCTCTCCAGTTAATTATTCCACATATGTAGCTTATACCGCTAAGGCTTCTCTTACTAGAGGTGTATAAAATATTGTACTTTACAAAGAGGGAATTACAACAATTTTGGAGTGAGAGAAAGAAAACAAAAAGGAGAAAGAAAAGAAAAAATGATTGATAGACACATTGACAAAAAACCAATTAGTGAACACTCCCCTTTGGCATAAGAGTTTACATTCAGAATAAATGACTGTAAATTCAACCCCCTTCAGTTCAGTTCATTATGTCCCAAAGTCCATTCTGGATCTTTTGATGGAGTGTGGTTTCTGTAGGCATCCTTATAATATCTTCTCCAAAAGATCCACTTTCTTGATTTGGGATATTAGCAATTTTCTTTTCCTAAAATTGCTTTAAAGGATCTTAAATTTTGTAATTTAGGATAATTATACAATCCCTCTTAGAAGGGTATTGATCAACACTAGAATCACCCTGGGATACTGTGGGATCCATATTTCTGATTGGGGTTCAAGCTGCATCTCAGAATTCCATAGTGCCCCCCAGAACTCTAACAGAGGGGGCAGTTAAAGACCCAGAACTCTAACAGAGGGTGCAGTTAAAGGCAGTTGGAGTCTTGGTATAAAAAGCCAAGTCACTCTACTTGCAGGGTCATGGTTCTGGTCCTGACTATTTGTTCTTGGATCTGGGCAGAGGGACAAACTGTGTAGCTCTCAGCTGGGTCATTCTGTCTCTGACAGCCAAAACTGCTTTACTTTTGTTAGACCTTCAAGCAATACCACAGTCTATCTTAGTTTGGCTATCTAGGTATAGAAAGAAGAATATTTAGAGGCTTAGATAGAAGATCAGCCATTCAAGATACATTTTCCCCTTTGTGGGGAGGGGCTGTTTTTTGACATAGCTGTTTTAGGTAGTTTTCCCTTACCTATCAATCCAAACCATTTCCCTTTCCTATTCCCAGATAGCATTAAACCCTTATCATTTAGGAACCATGCCTGGATACAGATAATTTGGGGAAATACTCACATCCTCCATGAGCCAAGTTCCTTTTACTAGTGGTTCTGAAGTTGATCCTGACCTCTGAGCCAGTGAATTGCTTCTAAGACATCAAGCTTCACCTATTTTATTCTGTGGGAAAATAATACCAAAAAAGATATCATCATAAGGGGTTTAGCCTCTCCCCACTTGCCATCTTGGCCCAGAAGTTATCAAACCAGATTATCCTCCATTACAGACAATTAACTGACTTCCAACTGCTGAGAGGGAGGGGGGGAGGTGAAGAAGTACTCCACAAACTCTTGCCCCTACAAGCCTGCTTGTGTTTCTCCAAAGACCAGGGATTATGGAGACATCATTGCCACTGACCCCTATCATCTTACAATTTCCCTAATCCTACAATACATGGTTGAGTTATGACATATATGAATCGATTCTCAAAAGAGAACCAAAAAAAACAAATAGAAAAGAAAAATTTAATTCTGGATTTTATACACACACACACACACACACACACACACACACACACACACACACACAGAGGATATACCTATATCCTATATGTATGGAAAAAAATTAAAACATAACAGGTCCTCGAATCACCAGCAAGACCCAATTAAAGAGGCCTATGTCCCACAAGCATGCAGAAGAATTACAGCAATATTGTGCTCACCCAATGGCAGTTAGGACTATAGAAAACTGTCACATTTTCAATTAGAGGGGGATAAAATTCTGAAGTAAATGGAAAATCTGATTCCCTGACCTAATTTTACTTTCAATCTCAGGAATACAGGAGCCAAAATGAAAGCCAAAGTAAGGTACTTGTAGAAATCCGGCACAGGGAAGACCAATGACTAATTAGTCAAACAGTCACTTCCTTGAACCTCAAAACAAGTCCTCTGTCTTGGTGTAGATCCTCATCAACCCCACAGGGATTGTTGGTCTCCTCTGCAAAGTGTCAATTAAGTTATCCACAGGTCAAAGATTGGGATAAGAGAAAGGAAATTTGGTTCCAAGAGGATCAAAGACAGACTGAGAGACAGATATGAAGTCCTCTTGGTGATCAGTGTTCCCTTAAAAGAGCTATGACCTCTGTTTTTCTTACAGCTCCTTCTTTTACTTGTTTCTTTAATTTACTATTTCTTTCCTTAATATAATCTCTTATTTTTATCTTTCTTTAATCTCTCCACTAATTCAGCTTCCTATCTCTCTTCCTTTTCATGTCCATCAAAGACATATACTGCTACCCAATTTAATGTATCAATGTATATAGTGGACCAATCAGGGCAATTATTCACAAAATATTTCCTAACATCTCTGGAGCAGTTATTTACAAAATGAATTCTTATGTGTCTAACATCTTTTTCCCTAAAAAGATCTAGTTCAAGATACCTACATCCTAATTCAACAAGTCTATCCATGAACTGAGATGGTTTCCCATTTTCACCTTGTTTCAAGTCTAAGAATTTAATCCAGTTTTTTGACCTGTCAGAACAAGCTCTTATTTCCTTTAGTAATGTGTTTCTAGCCTCACATAGATATATGTAATCTTGGCTGAATTCAGGTCCCAATTAGGATTTTCAACCTGGCAATTTATTTCACCCTCTCTCTGGGCCCAGTTGACAAGAGAAAGGACCTTGCTTCTATCTCTCCTTTAGCAGAGCATGGAGCAATTTGGTGACATCTACCCTGCTCAGATTGTAAATTCTATAAATGCTTTCAAACTCTTTGATCACTACTATGAATACATATTCAAAGGAAGGCATCTTTTCCTTGATTATTTCAATGTCTTGTGGAGAAAAATGTGTATGATGTCTAATATTAACTAAGCCCTCTTGTTTATCATAAGTAGGAACATCCCTTAGCGGGAACAGGACAGTATTTGAATTGTCTTGTGTTTAATGGATTCTCATTTGTCATTTGGGTTGGAGCTGAGTGGTTGGGGGAAGGGTGAGAAGAGATTGGGCAGGGATGGAAAGGCTGATCAGGAGTGGGGAGGCAGGGCAAAGAGGAACAAAGCAAGGGTGGGGGTGGGGAGAAGAGGAGGATACTGGGTAGGAGGAAGGGGCTGCTCAGGGAAAGGAGGGTGGGGATAAGGAGAGCAGGGAAGGGGAGGAGATAGTGGGGAGGGAGAAGGTAGGTGGAGACTTGGTAGCAGGGAGGGAGAAACTGAGCAAAGTAAGAAAATGGACAGGGCAAGGCTAAGACAGAATGCAGCAAGAACAGGGATAGGTGGGGTGATGGTCAGATGGTAAGGCAGGGGAGAGAGGTGGGTTGGGAGGAAAGGAGATGGGAGGGGTGGGAAGTGAGCAGGATATTGTGGGGGGAGGGGCTGAAGGGTTCGAATTTTGGCCTGGATCAAAAGAAGAAGGAGGAGCATTCTCACAGGCAGGATGGGTAGATGACAAGGTGTCTTTCTTCCTAGTTTTAACTAATGGTTTAGGAGGAGGAACTAAAGGAGTCAAGCCAGAATGGTCTGGATTTAAAGAAGGAATAGCTTCCTGATAGGAGTTGAATGAATTCAGTGTGTCAGGGTTTTCAGAGTCAGCCAAGCTATTTTCAGGGGGAATGGATTTGGTTGAATTGTCAAGGAGATGTGCCCAAAGGAGCCAATAGGAATATTCTTTAGAAGTCTTATGGCCAATGATCAGTTTTAGTTCTTTAAAATCTTTAAAGTCAAATGAACCAAATCTTAGCCACCCAAAGGATTTTACTGCCCATGCTTTACACAATCTCTTTTGTTTCCTTCTTTGACATACCATTTTCTTTTGAGAAATTGGGATCATCCCAAGAGCTCAATAGTTTATGCAGGATGAACCTGGAGGAATCTTGCCTGATTTCTTCTGATTTTTTCAATATTTCCCATATTGTCTAGTCTTCTGACCCTGAATTTAGAAAAAAAAATGTAGCCTTCTTATCCTAATTTATTTAGGAAAATGTCTGGGCCTTTTTACACCTAGCTTAGTGGGGTTTCTGCTTTAGCTGCTGATGTTGAATAGTTCAGTAGCTGTGTCTATTCTATTACTGCCAGTGCTCAGTAAGGAGATGTTCTGACTACTGGCACTGAGGAATTCCAAACAACAAAAGGATCCCAAAACATTTCCAATAGCTTAGTAAAGAAATTTGCGACACTTCATTTAATTTTATTGTAGAAAACAACCAACCTAGAGTAGGGTTAAATAAGAAACCAATGCAAGGCAATTATAATTGATGCAAGGCAACAGCACCAATAATACATATGTATTTATAATAATTATTATTTTTATTATGTGTGAAATAATGAATCACTAAATTAGTATATTCAATTACTTAACATTGCATTAAATTAATTTGGCTTAGTTGGGTTTCATTAAATTTTATTATTTTGGTTTATTTGAATTTATTCCATTTAATTTAATTTTATTGATTTAATTTTATTAATATTTATTTTATTTTATTTTATTCAATTTGATTCAATCCAGTTTGATTTATTCAATTATATTTCATTTTATTTAATACTTTTTTTTAAAAATTGCCTGCAGTTTTACTTCTTGCCTGTGGGTGGCACTACACTTGCAAACACTGGCCTCCGTGTGCCTCTAGCTATAGCTGGGAGCATGATGTCTCAACCCCTTGCTAGGAAGGTAGAGAGGTCTATGGTCAAGACCCAGCAGGTAGCATGGGTTGGCTGGCCTTGCTGGGTTGTTGTAGGGCTTGGAAGCCACTAGCTCAGGGCAGGGGTGGATAGTGTCCATGGGGACCAGGGGTCTCTGCTAGGATTTTGCTGCTTGAGATGCTCTGTAGGTAGCTATCTTAGCAAGAGACTGAATAGTTTCCAGCCCTGTAGGGCCCCCTGATGTGAAGCAGCAGATCCTTGCTGTGAAGTGGGAGAGCCACTTGAGGCCAGCCAGGTGAGCAAAGCAAATTAGGAAAAAAAAATAATAACACCTGCCAATTCTGCTCTGGGAGCATTCACTGTGAGATGCCAGTAGTAGGTGAGGAAATGTTGCCTGCTACTCTTCCCAACACTCTGCCCCTTCCTAAGCTAATGCTGGGGCCACATGGGTGCTGGTGGAGGGCTATTGGAGCAACAGAGGCTAGTGAATGGGTTAGGCCTGGCAGTTCACTTGTTATGAGTAACAACACAGCATGGGAACTGTGTGAAGGGGAAAGTAATCTCTCACCTATCTTGGGAAGATCAGAGGTAGCTGTAGCAATAGTAGAAACAGAGGTAGCTGCCCAGGAGCCCTGGCAGTAGAAAGACAATGGAGGTGGCCATGAGGTTAATCTGCTCTCTTTGTCTATTTTAAATTGCTCTATAAAGCTTAGAGAGGAGAAGTAAGGGTCCTTCTCCAGAACTTCGTGTCACCAAACTGTTATAGCATGAATTAAACTCAGGTGCTTATTTCCATAGAGTTTATTAATGTTTACTTGAATAAGAGAAGGCAGACAGAGAAAAATCTATTGTAAACTACTCATGTTATTGCTCTCTACATGACTCTCAGTCACCTTCCTTTCGCCATGCCCAATAAAATAGAGAACCCCCACTTCCTAGAACTCCCGCTTTTATTCCTTCTCTTCTACCAGGATTCTATATCCTAAGTCTTTCCAGCCCAAGCACCTAGGGGACTGACCCATGGCCCACCCTTTGTGGAGGTGAGGCCCCAATGTGATCCTGGAAGTAGGTTCCCTTATGCAGAAACCACAAAGAGTTGAAACCTTGACTGTCTCACTGACTATTTAAACAATGCTGTATCTTATAGAAATTTATATTTTTAATTGGAATTTATTTTCAGGTATCTTAGCCTCTCCCTGCCCTCCCCACATTGTAGAAGACATGTCCCAGCAAACAGATATGTATATATTGATTATGTCTTTAATGTTTCCATTTTTCAATTCATTCTCTAGAGTTAACGTTCACAAGTTATTGTTCAAATATATAATCTGTAGTTGTATATCACACTCTCTTGGTTGTATTCATTTCACTCTTCAGCTCATTTAGTTTTTTCCAAGTTTAAAAAAGTAATCTATTCATCATTTCTTCCAGAACAGCCATATTCCATCACACGCTTACACCACAGTTTAGTTCTCTATCTAAAGGGCATCCCCTCAATTTCCAGTTCTTTACCACCAAAGAGAGAGCTGCTATAATTTTGAATATAAAGATTCTTTTCCTCTTTCCCCTGACCTCCTTGAAAAATAGACTCATCTAATTCTGGGTCTAAGGGTATTCATGGTTTTAAAGCTATGTGGGCATAATTCCAAATTGCTCCCTAAAATTAGATGGATCAGTTCACAGTTCCAGCAACAATGTATTAGTTCCCCACATTTCCATATCCCTTTTAACATTTGTCATTTTACCCTTTTGCCATTATAGCCAATCTGAAGGGTGATGATACCTCAGAATTATTGTGATTACCATTTCCATAATCAATGTTGATTTAAAGCATTTTTTCATCTAACTATTTAAGAGTTTGATTTTTTCATTCAAAAATCCTCTGTTCATATGTTTTGCCCATTTATTAATTGGGGATGTTTCTTATTCTTATGAATCTGATAAAGTTTTCTATGTATCTTAGAAATTATATCTCTCTCTCTGAGAGGCTATCTATGAAGATTTTTCTCCAATTTTCTACTTTTCTTTCTTTGCAACATTTGTTTTAGTCGCACAAAAACTTTTCAATTTAGTATTCTCAAAATTAACCATTTTATACTCACAATGCTTACCATCTTGTTTACTCATAAATTCCTCTCATATTCATAAATCTTATAGGTAATATGTTCTATATTTTTTCTAGTTTGCTTTTGATATTTCCTTTTATGTCTCAATCTTAGTGAATTGAATAAGATAATGGTCTATGCCTGGCTTCTGCCTAAGTACTTTGCAGTCGTCCCACGATTTTTACAAATGATTTCTAATCCCAATAGCCTAAATCTATGCTTTTTTCAAATATGATTCCTTTAATGTTTACAACTGTTTATTGTATGTCAGATCTACCTTTCTTTTTCTTATCTCAAACCAGATGGATTTGATAATTACTGCTTTATAATACAATTTAAAATCTGGTACTACTAGACCTCTTTTCTTTGAATTTTTGAAATTAATTTTTTTATATTCTTGATCATCTGTTCTTCCAAATGACTTTTGTTATTTTGATTTTCCAGCTCAAGACTTTTTTTGGCAATTTGATTTCAATTACATTGAATAAGTATATCAGCTTAGGTTAGGATTGTTATTTTATTAGATCAACTTTGCCAATCCATGAGCAATTAATATTTCTCCAATTGTTTGAATCTGATTTTATTTGTGTAAAGAGCATTTTATAACAATTTTTGTGTAGTTCTTGGGTTTTTTGTCAGGTATACTCCTCTATATTTTATTCTATTTGTGTTTATTTTAAATTAAATATTTCTTCTGTCTCTTATACAATTTTGTTAATAATGTATAAAAAGTTTTAATAAAAATGCTGATGATTTATGTGGGCTTATTATATATTCTGCTACTTTGCTTAAATTATTGATAGCTTAAATTAACTTTTAGTTGATTCTCTAGGATTTTCCACATAAATCTTCATATTGTATGCAAAAAGAGATAATTTTATTATCTTTTTGCCCATTTTGATTCTTTTGATTTTTTTCTTCTCAACTGCTATTGCTAACATTTCTAATACTATTTTAAATAATATTGGTAATAATGAGCATCCTTGTTTTACTCTAGATATTATTGGAAAGGCTTCTTGCTTATCCACATTACAAATAATACATGGTGATAGTTTTAGGTAGATGTTTTGTATTATTTTAAGAAAAACTGCGATTATATCTATGCTTTCCAGCATTTTTAATAGGAATCAGTGCTGTATTTTATCAAAGACATTTTCTGCATCTATTGATATAATCATATGATTTTTATCATCATTGCAGTCAATTATATTGCTGGTTTTCATTATATTAAACCATCCCTTCATTTTTAGTATAAATCATTGTCACAATGTAAAATCTTTTTGATATATTGTAGTCATCTCCTAGCTAGTATTTTATTTAGGATTTTTACTTCTATATTCATTAGTGAAATTGGTTCATACTTATCTTTCTCTGTTTTTTCTTCTTACTTAAAATATCAGTACTATAATTATTTCATAAAAGGAATTTGATAAAAATCCTTTTTGACTTATTATTTCAAATAATTTATTTAATATTGGAATTAGTTGTTTTTAAATGTTAGATAGAAATCACTTTGAATACATCTTGTCGATGCTTTTTTAAAACAAAATTCATTGAAGACCTTTTAAATTTCTTTTTCTACAATATATTTATTAGATAGTCTACCTCCTCCTCTGATAATAAAGGCAGTTTGTTTTTTGTAAGTATTCTTCCTTTTTTTACATTGTTAAATTTGTTTTTATATCATCAAAAAAATAACTGCTAATAATAGCTTTGATTTCATCTTCATTGTAGCATATTCAATTTTTTCATCTTTAATACTAGTGATTCGGTTTTTCTCTCTCTCTTTTTAAAACCAAGTTAGCCAATGGTTAATATATTTTGTTATTTTTTTCTTTAAACCAACTCCTATATTTATTTATTAATTCAAAGGTTTTCTTATATTCGATTTTATTGATTTTGAGTTTACTTTTTAGGATTTCTAATTTGGTGTTTAGCTAGGGATGTTTAATATGTTTGGAGGACACCATGAAGTTAATCTTTCCATTCCCTCTCTTGTTTCATTGTTACATAGAACAGAATTGCTACCCTCACATTTTTTGTTTTGTTTTGTTTTTCATGATTTATTTTAAAATTGTTTACTTCATATATGTAACAAAATGTTTTTTGGTTCCAGATAAAGTTCCATTCTGAATGGATTTTCTTAATAGAAGTAGAAGAGAGATGATGGAAGAGAAAGTCAAAAGGAACTGGTAAATAAATTGACATAAACTTAAACATGAGCCCATTTTAATCTTCCTTGATGACTCTTCAAAATTGTATCTCTATGGAAAAAAATGTAAGTTTCTTAAAAGCAGGCATTATATCATTTTTGTCTTCATATCCTCAAAGAAATTTCAAGTGATTGATGATAGTAACACTCTTAATAAATCCTTGTTGATTGACTGATAAACTGAAAATAAGGTGCCAATATCCAATGGTGGATTTACCCCTCGAGTACTTCTCTAAACAAGTTGAATTTCACAAGTTTTGTATTAAATAATCATAGAAATACAATGTTAATGAAAATGTAAGAGTGATTCATATTTGGGATATTAATTTTCATATGTCAAAGGAAGTAAAAAGCATTTATTAAATGTTTACTATGGGCTAAGTGGGCAGTTAGGTGATGCACTAAATAGAGTGCCACGCCTGGAGTTAGGCTGATTCCTCTTTGTGAGTTCAAATATGGCCTCAGACATTTAGTAGTTGTGTGATCTCATACAAGTCCCTTAACTCTGTTTTCTTCATTTCCTCATCTCTAATATGAGTGAAAGAAGAAAATGAAAAATTACTCCAGAATTTTTGCCAAGAAATTCTAAAATGGGGTAATAGAGAATTGAACAGCACTTTAGAAAAACTGAACAACAACAAATGGACTATGGTTTCCAAATATTATTTCATTTGGTCTTCACAAAACATTGTGAGACAGATTCTATCCCCATTTTATAACTAAAGAACCTAAGAAAAAAAGAAGATAAATGACTTTTCCAGGGTTAACACAATTATGCATCTGAGGAAGCATTTGAACCCATATCTTCCTGATTCGAGGCCCAGAGTTCTATCCACTTCTATACCTAAATGACTGTCCAGTGCTCTATTTTTATTGTTCCACATAATTGGTTAGAGCTGTAATCATAATTATAGCTAATTATGTAATTACAGCTAGTAATGTAAATCACCTCATTACAATAAGAATAATACTTAACATTTATATAGCTCTATGTTCTAGGACTATGCTAAATTATTTAAAATTCTCCTCACAACAACAAAGGGAGATAGGTAATATTATCTCCACTTACAGATGAGGGAATTGAGGCAAACAGAGATTAAGGGACCTGTCTGGGATCATTTAAGTAATAAATGTGTGAGATAGGATTTGAATTCAGATCTTCTTAACACCAAGTTCAGTACCCAGCGTATATCTCACCTAACTACTACTAAAAGGATGGGTTTAAGGTATTTAAGAATGCTTAAAAGAACATGTTATCTCTACTATAGGAGATATAAGAAAATATCAAGAGCACTGGTTGTCTCAATGATGCAAATTTTAGTCACACTAGAGCATAAAAACATATCTTTGTAAAAAGTTGGGCTAACACTCTCAATTTTGATAGGTTAGATGTTAAACTAATCTTATTTCTATGCCCTGCCCTCTCTTGAAATTGATTTCTTTAAGGGCACATAAAGATCTGGGGCTACAAGAAAAGCAATAACTATTGCTTCACTGGTGGTGGTGTTATTTGTTGTTATAACTATCAAAATAAGGTATTGTGATGTAATGAAGTATTCCATCAAAAATAATTTTAAGTGAACCTAAACCTCAATTCCTTTCAGTTCTATTATTATAAAGAAAGAATGTGGTTGTTGGTAAGTCATTTTTTTGTCACATCTGACTCTCTGTGACCTTATTTGGAATTTTCTTGGCAGAGATGCTAGATCTGTTTGTCATTTCCTTTTTCAGTTCACGTTACAGATGAAGAAACTGAGGCAAATAGAGCTAAGCAACTTGACCATGTTTACATAGTTAATGTGGGCTCTGAGGTCAGATTTGAACTCAGGAATTTGACACTTCCTCAATCTGAGGCTGGCACTCTATGCACAATGTTATCTAGCTGCCCTAAATGATGAATTAGTAGAACTCAAATTCATCACTTACATTATAATTGAAAAAGTTTTTTTTTTTACCTATCCAAAACATGTGTATGACAGATCTCCCAACCTGTCTACTCACATGGCATGAATAGGACTTGAGAATGTCATAGACCTGGACAGAATGGATTCCCTCCCCACCTCCAGTAAGGTAATATTTTTTATTCTTTCCAAATCCTTCTCAAGCTTAGCTTTTCCTCCAACTTTTCAATGAAAGGCAAAACCTCATACTTTGATGAGGAAAAAAAAAATGATCATTTTCTTTGAACTCCCTCTGCATCCTACTTCTTTCATTTTTACTTGTATCAGGGCCTCTCCTGGTACCCTTAATCTAATACCCCTTCCAACTATTTCCATAGATTTCTCCCACAAAAATCCTCATCTAATCTCTTCTTCTAATATTTTCTCTGTATATACTGATATCTTTCCTGTTGCAGATAAACAGAACCAAGTATCCTCAATACTTATGTGATCCAGTTTCAATAGCCTTTTCTAAAGAATATTTATATTATTTATTATTAATTATAATACTTAATTTAAATAGAATAATTAAATAGAAATAAATTATAAAATATTCTAAAGAATTATTGATACTATGAGAAAAGTTAGAATTTTGATTAGCAATCATTTAACTTCTACCCAGTGAGAAATCAGTGAATTAATTAGTTTTAATTTTGATGTATAAGAAGACAGTACTTTTAAGTGTCATTTTCAAGGGGACTGGGTTTAACTATGATTCTAGGAAGACTGTTAACAAGGAAGTCTGGAGAGAATTTGTGAAAATGCAGAGGAAGGAAAGATGAGAGGAAAAAAGGAAGAAAGAAAAGAAGGAAGGAAGGAAGGGAGGAAGGGAGGGAGGGAGGAAGGAAGGAAGGAAGGAAGGAAGGAAGGAAGGAAGGAAGGAAGGAAGGAAGGAAGGAAGGAAGGAAGGAAGGAAGGAG
>NC_058130.1:660165293-660197923 GCF_016433145.1 Gracilinanus agilis
CTATAAGAAGGAAGGAAGGAAGGAAGGAAGGAAGGAAGGAAGGAAGGAAGGAAGGAAGGAAGGAAGGAAGGAAGGAAGGAAGGAAGGAAGGAAATGTGTTATGTCTAATCATTATGCTAAATACTGGTGATACAGACACAAAATCCCTTCCCTCAAGGAGCTTGCATATTAATGGTAATGAGATTTTTAAAAACACACACACACACATACACAAATATACAAGGTTAGCCAGGAAAAGCAAATTTGGCCAGGAAAGTTGGGGTGATTGGGGTGAAAAAGAAATAAATTAGCCCGCCATATCAAGGAATAATTGCAAAGTTCTTTCAATTGTGGGTTCATAGTGATAAAACGAAATAGTAGAATTTGAAAAAAGTAAGTCCTGAAATTTACTAAAATAGTGATTCAAAAGAGGACTATCTAATGTGGAAATAGGTCTTGATCAATGACACATGTAAAACCCAGTGGAACTGCTCATTGGGTACAGGATGGGGGTAGGAAGAGGGAAGGAAAGTCCCTGATTCATGTAACCATAGACAATATCCTAAATAAATAAATAAATGAACTTTTAAAAAAGAGGATTATCAATCAAGAGATCACGATGTCAGAGTAGAAGTTTCTGAAGCCCAAACTCTATATTATGAGTGCCAAGGTAATTGGTGAAGCAGCGTCAGTGTTGGCAGGGGAGGAGGGAGAGATAAAGCATTGCTTTGGCTTTCCTGATACAGTGATCTAAGAGAAAGCTTTTACCAATCAGGAAACTGCAGTCCCAAGCATGCAATTTCTTCAATACAAGGTTTTCTTATCCTGGATTCCATTAGCTTTTCTTTAAATTTTTTAAAATTAATTTTGCAATACAGTTTCTTTTGTAATTCTTCATTTTTTATTTTATGAATTTAACATATTATTCTGAGGAGTCTATGGACTTCCCTAATATTTTATAATAGCCCCTGATATATACCTATAACAAAGAAAAATAATAATGAAGGAAAAAAAAAATTTAAATATCTGTACATGGTCATTACCTTTGTTATAATCAGCATGATATGTGCAATAGAAAGGGAAAGAAAAAAAAAGAAAAAAATTGGATCTGTGGAAGAATTGAATTTATGTTAATATTATAATTAAATAAGAAATCATTTAGAAATTTCATCTGCAATCTTGTGTGTTACATTGGGCATCTAGGTTGTGCGCTGTATAAAGGACTGGCCCTGGAGGTAGAACTGAGTTCAAATTTAGCCTCAAACATTTCCCAGCTGTGAGATTCTGGACAATTAACTTGACCCTATTCACCTTGGTTTTCTCATCTATAAATGAGCTGGAGAAGGAAATGGCAAGCCATTCCATCACCTTTGCCAAGAAAATCCCAAATAAGGTCACAAATAATTGGACATGACTGAAATGACTAAACAACAATATTTCAGAAATGAGGTGATACCAAGAGCAGAAGTTGTTAGCAATGATTGTGACTATGATAGTTCTTCTTTATTATTATTAATTTTTAAACCCTTCTCTTCTATATTGGTTCTAAGACAGAAGAATGGTAGTCACACCTATGCCCTGAAGATTAAATGACTTGCCCAGGGTCACAGAGCTAGGAAGTGCCTGAGACTACATTTGAACCCAGGATCTCCCATGATATGCCTGGTTCTCAACTCACTGAGCCGCCTAGCTGCCTGATGCCATATATCTTAAATTCAAAATAGTTTAAAAATCCTTATATTTTTATCTTTTACTAGTTATCTTGTTAAATGGAATAGATAGTAATTTTTTATGTTTAAATTTAGAAGGTTAGCAATGTTGGGATAATTGGTACTTATACACAGACACAAAGACAGAAACACTGAAAGTCCAACAAAAATAGGAAGAAAGAAAACAATTCAAAGATCAACTGGCAGTGATAGAAAGATAGAAATATAGATAGATAAAAGATAGATAGAAAAAATAATAAGCAACTGCTTATGAGACAAAGAGGTTCCCCCATTCACTAAATAATACAATAAATGAATAGCTATTTTGATAGATTGATGAATAAAAAATAAATGCTAAATAAATGAGTGAATGAAAGGCTGAATGCATTAACAAATAATTTCATTTACTTTTTAATATGTGACAACATTAAATGAAACAAGTATTCAAGAACTTTGGCTGAAAAACTGTACCTTTTAGTGATTATGACAATAATAATAAGTCCCTAACAATCTCATAGTTCTATAGTTTAGGCATCTACATGTGTAAGTGAAATAATTAAAAAGTTAACAATTTCTGTATGATAATGGAACACAGACTACTTCCAATGTAAGTATTCAGTCAATAGACAAGTATAATGAATGGATGTGGGAAGAACTAACCCTTTCTTATGTGATAAATAAGTGGTTAAAATGGCAGAATGTAAACTTTTGGGGAAGGAAAAAAATAATAAATCAACTTTTGAAGGATAAAACACTGATTTTTTCATATGTTTGGCTGCTAAAATATACATACAAAAATGTATTAATATCCATATTTTTAAAGATATATCATGGAGGAGGAACCAGTATGTTGGAGTAAACCAGAGCTGCTCCAGAATCACCATGAGAATCCTCTCCAACCAATATTTAAATATCACCACAAAATGAATACAGGAGTGAAAGAACCAACAAGGTGACGGAGTAAAATAACTTTCAAAAAAAGAAAAACCTAGAAGGTAGACAGAGTACATCTGGGTACTGGTGTGAGAGGGGAATAGTCAGCAAATGGCTATATAGCAAGGAGTGAAGAGCAAGCCACACCCCCCACCCCACATCTGCTATCCCAGGTTTGGAACCTAAGCTCAAGTTAACATTCATATCCTGAGATCCTCCCTGTGAAAATAGTGGTCCAAGCCAACCCACAACCCTTAAAATTTCAAATCTGTGGAGAATACCAGAGTCCTACCCCAGGGAAGTCTGGGCTGAAGAAGGCTAATCCATGTAAGCTCAGAGTGAATCTAGGGGTTACAGCCTGGGCTTGGGATGAGGACACAGTAATGATATATCACATCAAAATGTGAGACACAGGTATGAGAATTGTGAGAAGTTAAACTCCTGTTTGAAGATATATAAATGACGGAAGCTACAGGGAGTTATGATCCCTTGACTCATTGACATGCATTTTTTTTTAGAATTTATAGTGTTAAAACTCACAAAGGTATAAAGCAAATAATTGTTTGAAGACTATGCAATTATTAAAATGAATTATTATTTTCCTAAATAACAGAAAGGTAGATTTTAAAAATTCTGTCTCAGAAAGAAAAGATGCATTGATAAGCACCAGAAATCCCAAAATCTCTTTAAGGCTATGTTATAAGTCCTTACTTACCATTCCATACCTGTGATACAAAGAAAGTTTATTGATTCATAGATACTATAGAATTACTGTATTCTATAGGATGTAACTATAGAATAAATCATTAAAGAAAGAGAAATATTATTTCAGAAGGTTTTTTTAAGTCCACATGGAATTGTCCATGTGCAATTTTAAAGAACAAATCTGCACAGAGAAAGCATAGATTAGTGATCAGAAATATTATATAGCCTAAGTTGTATCCTTCAGTTTTCTATATCAAAATGTTAGATGCAATCAGTGAAGGGATATATAATTTTAATGGAGTGTTTCTTAAAAACACAACATTAGATGTGTTATTACTTCTATTAGTAGGAGTACAAGCAGAGAGTTCTTCCCAGGAATGTGAAGAAGAAAAACTTCCCCTCTGTTCTCCTAGATTCTTGAAAGCAGTAGACTTTGTTATCCTGTACAGTCCTTGAGAATTATTCAACCCTAAATGCAGACAAACTCAAAGATGTCAGGGAAGGCAAATAAAAGGCTGTTCTATTGGTGAAGAACACAGCCAGGGCATATAGGAACAGAAATATCACAGTTGCCTAAGCTAGTAGCAGAAGCGCTGACTTTTCATGTTCTGGACACTTGTTTCAAGGTTGTTGTTTTTTACTCAGTACCCTAGACTAAGGAATGAGAAAATAAAATATTTTATAATAATAATAATTTTTAAAATTGTTTAGGAAATTCTATCAAAAGTCAACAAATCATAATTACATGTGTAGAACCTTCAATCCTCCAGAAATATGTTGTAAACACTCTGCCAACATGGTCTGTATCTGCCAAGTTTTGTAAAATATTGTTTTCCTTGAATATTTTGAATTAGCAATGCTTCTAATAAGCATATACAGCAGGATCTCATTAATCTGATAATAGTTCATTCTAACTAGGATATAATTTGAAGCAACTACTATTCTTCTGTTGATTAGAAAGCATTGCCTGTTAAAAATTATTCATTTATTCTGAAACATAATTTGAAGTTGAAACAAGAGTCAAGATTTGTCAGGTAAAACTAAGTGTCACAAAGTAGAGGTTAGGAAATGTCCCAATATCAGTTAAAAATATTATGTTCTGCTTCTTGATTTGAATACAAACACACTATGTGTATGCCACCATAAAATAGACAATATCAGAGGTAATAATGTCATCAGTTTTAGTCTCCATAGTCAAGTCAATTCTCTGAGACTGTATTAGTTGTGTTTGTTGTTGTTTTTAATTGTTTTGTTTTGGTTTTTATAATCTTTACCTTTTGTCTTAGAATTGATACTAAGGTTTGATTACTTGGCAGAATAACAGTAAGGGGTAGGCTTTTTCAAGTTAAGTAACTTGCCCAGAGTCACACAGGTAAAAAGTTCCTGAGGTCAAATTTGAATCCAAGTCTTCCCAACAATGGGCTTAGCACTCTATCAATTGCTCTACCCCTCTGGCCTCTGCATTCATTTCTAAGATGTTTAATATGCTGGGGGCAGCTGGGTAGCTCAGTGGATTGAGAGCCAGACCTAGGGACGGGAGGTCCTAGGTTCAAATCTGGCCTCAGACAATTCCTAGCTGTGTGACCCTGGACAAGTCACGTGACTCCCCTTGCCTACCCTTACCACTTTTCTGCCTTGGAGCCAATACACAGTATTGACTGCAAGATGGAAGGTAAGGGTTTAAAAAAAAGATGTTTAACATGCTAATATGGTCAGTCCATATCATTTGGCCAGTGTCTAGACCACACAAGATAAAAAGAAAAGCCTATATGTTTATTTTTGTGTTGTCAGGGGCAGTGAAATACTAAAATATGGTCATACATGTTTCCTCCAAGATTATAGTATTAGATCAATAGAGACAGGAAATAAAGACTGGATTTTTTTTATTTCACTTGAAGAGGAAATTGCTGGATGAGGAAAGTTCCTCTACTATTGTAAGTTGGTAGCTTCTTTATTACTTATAGTGTGAAAGAGTTGCCTAGAATACCAAAATGTTAAGTAACACAGCCAGTCAGAGGAAAGACTGGAACCCAGGATTTCCAGGTTGCATGGTTAGCCCTCTATCCACTCTAATTTTAAGTATTTTTGAAAAAAAAAGATGAATTAAATTGAAGGAAAATCTAATATGAAACTGCACTGTGCTTTTCCTTTGGATATGTGGATCAACATTGCATCATGGAACCTATTTTGCATAGTAACTATAAGGAGGGAGAAAGAGGAGGAGGAGGGGAAGGAAGCATAAGGAGATGAAGGAAAAGTTGAAAACAAATGTCCCTCAATAGGAAAAAATGTCAAATTTCATATAATGCCTTCAGGAAATGGCTTGCTAAAAACCTAAGCAAACAACAAAACATAATGGGGGTATAGGGTTATCTTCATTCCAGGATGAGACATCAGACTAAAGATTTATTGGAGTGCTCTGGGGCATTAATACTTAAGCAAACTACCATTTAATTATTTTTTTTCTGGAAGCCACTTCACAATGATCTTTAAAGACATAGTTGTGGGTTCTAAAATTTTTCAGTAAACTTTTTTGAAAATCCAACTAGTTCTAGCTTTTTTAAAAGAATTAACTAAAAATAACTTTAGAACAGAGAACATTATAAGAGTAAGGGACTTTAAAGGCTTATAGTTTAGAGAAGTTAGGTTCTGTATGGGTAGAAGGCTGGACCTAGGTATAAGAAATTGTTGTTGTTCAGTTGTTTCAGTTGTGTATGACTCTTCTTGGCCCCATTTAGATTTTTCTGGATGATGATTCTGGAGTGATTTTCCATTTCCTTCTCCAGGTCATTTGACAGATAAAGAAACTAAGGCAAACAGAGTTAAGTGACTTGAGTAAGATCACACAGCTAATAAATCTCTGATTCTAAATTTGAACAATGTTGGTTCCTGACTCCTGGCCCAGCACTCTATCTAAAGTGCCACTTAGCTGCCCAGTTATATGAACTTGAACTCTATTTGCCTTTGTTTTCTTTTCTGTAAAATGATATTAATATGTATCTCCCATAGTTTTTTAAAGTATAAATGAAACTTTAAAGTGGTGCTCTTCTTATGTAAGTGAAGCTTGTTACATTCTGCCCTATTCTCCCTCCTCCCCCAAAATGCTAAATCCCAGTGAAAAAGCCTTTGGTGATGAGTCTCTAGTACTGGGCCCTCAGGCAACATATAGATTGTTAATCTATCACTGGACCTTTAATTTAATTTTCTTGTTACTTTTAGGGTTTTTTTTTTGTTTATTTTTTCCCCTCCAGGCTGCTAAGGCTTGGTAGGGTGTGGACACCACTAATACAGTCTTCAAGAATCCAAAGTTATTTCCATGCCACAGTTATATATCAGAGAGACAAGGCAGTGATTGTAAAAGGATAAATGAAAATAGACAGCAGCATTTCAGGATTGTTGTGGATGGAATCCATGGAGAGGTTTGGATTAGAAGCTCTCTGAAATCTTGCATTCTTTGTTCCCTAACCAAACTGTTTCCTTACTGGTATTGACATTAGAGGATCATCTAAGAGAAGCTTCTATTCTATGGAAATACTAGGTGCCAACTTGGGAATTCAAGTTTGAGTTGGGTCCAAATCATGATAATAATAATAATAACTCATATTTCTATCCAAATTTATGTAATTCAAAAGCACTTTAAGGGTCCTGACTCCAACCTACCTTCCAAATTATGTTTCATATCACCCTTTCATACATTATCTGTTCCAGAAAAATTGGCAAGTCTTGTGTATGTGTGTGTGTGTATGTAGGTGTGTGCGTGTGTGTGTGTGTGTGTGTGTGTGTGTGTGTGTGTGTGTGTGAGAGAGAGAGAGAGAGAGAGAGAGAGAGAGAGAGAGAGACAGAGACAGAGACAGAGACAGAGACAGAGACAGAGACAGAGACAGAGACAGAGACAGAGAGAGAAATTTAAGATTACAGACTATAGTTAGATTGCTAGACTGAGTGATTGGGATTACCCTTGAAAGTAATAGGGGAGTTAGGAAGAAGGGAAGTTTTTGGAGGGAAAGATGATGAGTTATATTTTGGACTTGTTGAGGTTTAAGATGTCTATAGGATACTCATTCTGAGATGTTTCATTAGAAGCTGGAGACTTGAGACCAGAGTTTTATGTAGGTTCAGACTGAATAAGTAGATCTGAGACTCATTTTGATAGAGCTGATAACTGATTCTATTGCTGCTATAGGAACATTCACCAAATGAAATACAGAGAAAGAGAGAAAATAGAAAAAAGAAGGAATAAACAGTCATCTAAATCATGAGCAAAACTGCTTTAAAGATATTGCTCCAACAAGGCATCTTGTATACATTTGTTAGAAACTACAAGATCTTTAGATATATGCAAATATAAATAGCTTCCAATGATCTTATTATTGATATTGAACAGAAAATAACATGTAAAGATATTCAAACTAAAAGTGTTCCATATTATTGAAACATGTAATGCAGAGATGCAATCAAGGCATTTACCCTTGCAAAACCTAACTGTAGAACTTCTGGCAGTTAGCCAGCCTTAGAACTCTGACAAAGGACAGTTGGTCCCAGAAGCTTGTGAAGAGTGGAAGGGCGAACTGGGCTCTGCCTTCGGGCTGAAACCTTGCCTTGAATCTATGCTTTTGTCTTTGGACATTTGGAGCTTAGCTAACTTCTCTTAACCTCTTCCCTAACCTTCCCTATTTCATTCCCCTATTACCTTCCTGATTTTCCTGTGGGCTTTGGGAAAAGGGTGGATTTTTGGGTTGTAGCAATTAGACTTTGAGGATTTAGTTCCCCATAGACAAGTAGGGCTTACCCTTGAAACAAACTATCCCCTGCTTTATTGTTTAGTACCAAACTTCCCTGGCTGAGATAGAGCAGGCTCTCTCTCAGTCCAAGCCATTCCTCCCCCACTTTGAGCTTTTCCCTAGTGGCTGTTAGGGAAGCCCTGAACTCCTCTCTCCTTTATGATCAATCCTGAAACTTTAATAAACCCCATGTTACCTAATCAAACCCTTTGCTAAATCACTGGCTCGACAATAAGTGAGGGTTGAAGGAGGGAAGGAATAATTCTATTTATTTTCCTGTGGAAAGATGGGAGCATCCATCTTGGGAGGAAGTAGTTGTCTCTATACTTCCTCCTGGAAACCTTTCAGTTTCACTAACAGGGAGGAGCCTTGGGACTCCTTTGTGGACTTGAGAAACTGACTAGAAAGGCCTCTAGTCAGATTCAAACCACTTATGATTGGCCCTAACCTTTGTGTCTGTAGAAATACCGTTTTCCCTGGAAGAGTCCAGCCTTCCTTCCCCAGTAACCTCTGTCTCTAGTCTGAGTGTCTCCCTGTTTCAGCTGCCTCCCCTAATTACCTCATCATCTCCCTTACCGTTCATTATACTACCTTGTCCTCTATTTCCCTAAACTCAGCCATTCCCTTACATCTCTCCTTACCACCTCAATCCACTATTGCACCCTCCTTTCCCACCAAAGGACCAAATACCCCATTTGCCTTTTCTTTATTATCTTTTATTACAAACATGACATATAAAGATAAATTCATGGAACTAGAAATATATGACTGGAATTTTGGAGAGATGGGGAAGAGGATATGATAATTATCCTATTGAAGAATAATTTCATCTACTCAGTAGTGCCCCTGAGAAGAGAATCAGGAACAGAACAAAGGACAGAAATTATAAAGAAGCAAATTAAAGTTTGATATCAAGAGAAAGAAAAAGTGACTTAATAATAATAAGCTTTCTAAAAGTACAATACATGACTCCAGGAAATAAACATCTTAAAGTAGAGTTTGGATGACCACTTAATAAATATAGTATGGATTCCTTTTGAGTATATGTTGGACTAAATGGCCTCTAAGATCCCTTTTGATTTTAAAATCATATAATTCTCCAAAATCTTGGGAAAGGTTCAAATTCTGAAATGATATTAGCAAAGGCTATGTTTATTAAAGTAAATCCACAAATACATCTGAATTTCCTCAACAATATCCATGGTTAATCAAAAGAAATCAACCTATAGCATGCAATAAGTCTATAGTCAATCTCTTGAGAATAAAGATTTGGAAGAGACCTCAGAATTCATCTAGTCTTAACCACACCTGAATAAGAATCCCCTCTTTGATATCCATAATAAATATTTAGTCTTTGTTTTAAAAACATAAGAAAACAGAAGTCACAACACTCTTAGTCCATTTCACTTTTAGATAGTTCTGCTAAGAGATCTTTATGTTGATTTTATCTTTTGTTTTTCTATACACTGAAGATGAGCATGAAAAATGGACATGGAATGCTGAATTAATATTCATAATACAATAAAACATCCTAGAAGAGGTTTCTAAAATGTTGTTTTAGTTATCTGAATAGTATTTTTGGAAAGACATGGACATGAATATTAATAGAATGAAAAAGGTGGATAGGTTGTAACCTATAGTCTTGGAGGATAAACTCCCATTGATGAAATCTGAGATCCATCAATATTTTCAAAGAGTATTGTGTGTCTTTTCCCAAGGATTGCATTTTTCTTACTATCATTTTATTGGAATTAATCTTTAGAAATATGTTCAATTTCCATCTGCTGTGGGTTTGCATGTCTTGAATTTTCTAATGAGACTATTGATATATTGGCATTTCTTGACATCAACTGTAAAATCCTTTTAATCCTAATTTCTCATTTATTCTATCTTTTCTCTTTATTTCTCAAGGTCAGGCCTTACTTGTGAAGTAAGGGAGTGATGTGGAATAAGTGAATAGACCACTGGAGCTGGAATTAAGAAAATCTAAGTTGAAATCTGACCTCAAACATTCAGTAGTATGACCCTATGCAAGTCATTTAACCTGCATTTTTCTGTTTCCTCATTGGGAATTGGGATATGAATTGGGATAAAATTAGTACCTACTTCCCAGGATCATTGTGAAGATTAAATGAATTAATATTTATAAAGTGCTTATTATAGTATATGGCATATATCAGGCAGTTAATAATTGATGATTCCCTTCCCCCTTTCACTAATCAATTGGTGTAATGCATCAAAAGATACCACTCCTATCAACCAACCAACGTGGACTGCAAAATCTCAGAGTATAAAGGACATCTTTGTTCATCTTGCCCAGGGTATATCAGGGAAAATGTCTCTACAATGTCCACAGTGGATGATCACTCAGTATTTACTTAAAGGTAAATAGTGACAGGGAATTCACTTCCAGGGAAAAACATCTAGCTGTCATAATAAATATAGTATTAAACCTGGAATAGGGAAGAATCCAAATTCAAATCCAATTCCAGATATTTAACTAGCCTTGTGATCCTTGGTAAAGTACTTGACCTTTGTCTACCTCAGCATTTTTTTTAATCTTTAAAATGGGGACAAAAATACCATCTGTCTCCCAGGATAGTTGTGAAGATAAAATTATATATTTGAAAAGTACCTTGAGTAGGAAGAGTGGTATAAATATTTTTAAAATTCCCTAAAAAGCTCTTAATTTTTAGAAGGGGGAGACAATATAATATGTAATTCTTATCAGCAATTACTCTCTTAGGAGAATATAGCAGCTAGACTAGAATCTTCAATCTCCTCCTCCTCCTCTACTAGAAGGAACTGAAGTCTCCCTTGGTAGAATACTGGGTACGATTCCAGACATATTTATTCATACCTAGACATATATATTATATATACATATATATATATAACTCTATAACATACAAATATAGGGCACATATGCCTCTACAAATTTATGAGTGGCGGGGTTCATATATGTATACATATTGCACATATATTTGAATTCATTGATGATTATAGTATCCTTATGTATTTGTGTATGTATGCATATATGTATTTGTATTTATTGGCAGACAAGTCCAATAGCTTGTTCATAGAATTATTTTTCTTAGTTTTAACACTAAGTTTTCTTTAACCACTCTTTGAAAGATTAGAATCTCATTTTGGAGACTGCAAAATTTTAGCCATGCAATATAATTTAAAAATGTCATCTAAGTAAGAAAGAAGCATATAAAAAGTAGCAAAGAGGAAATTCCAGTCCAAACTAACAAGAAACATCTATTAAAAAATAAGATGAAGTGAATGAGAATAACCATAGCCAAGGCCTCATTTACCTACTTTCTCATCTGTCAATCAATAGTTATTTTTTGCTTCTTTTATGCATCGGTCATCTATACAATATTTACAAGTGTGATCAGTAAGTGTAACAAGGGGTATTCTTGACAAAGATGTTAGGAGGTTGGTAGAAACATTATGCCTTTTTCCCTTTCTTAAAACATCATATGTTTCTCTTTAGCTCATATAAGTTGTGTTACGCATCAGCAAGCTTATATTACACCTGGCTTTTTTCCATCTTCTGACTGCCAACATTTATTTTGAAATCTATGTGCCTCCCCTTAACCTATATGCCACTCCAAATGTATTTCCATAAAAATTAAAAATTACATGGTTAATGTTTTCCTCATGTAATATTCTATCTTTATTTGTAATGAAAGAAATTATTAGAAGACAGTAAGCATTTAAAAAAAAAACTTTGAAAAATAAAATTCCTAGGCAACTTTTGTTTTGTACTAACAAAATTTTATTGAAAAAATAAGAGCTTTGTTTTACTACTGTATTTCCTGATAGAGAAAGGATAAAATGCATCTTTAACAAACGGAGAAATTTAAATCATTGCAACAATGATTGAATAATTAATTTTTAAATAATAAGAATTATAGCACTAATTAAACATTTAAGAAGTCTTTTTTTTTTGCTATTATTTCTGTGAGGGTAACTCTAAAAAACAGAAGAATACCAGTTACATTTTTTATTGTAATTTTGGAGCACGTATTGCTATTGTCAAGATTTTATTTTTTCCTCCATAGACCTTTGATAAAACACATGGGAGAACATGTAACTAGTTGTATAGATTTGCTCATTTAAATATCAAAGCCAATGTACTTTAAGAAATTATTAAATAATGTTGTCTGTATAAATTAGATTATCTGTGAAATAGTTTATTTCTGGGCAGAATCAATGGAAAATTCATCATAGGTCTGACAATGTCACTCCTAACAAAAAAAGTGGATATCTATTTTCTCTAAAAATAAATGCAATTCCCTCCCCCTCCCCCCCATTTGCCTTTTAAAGACAAACATAATCAAATTTTGACTGTAACCTCATCTTTCTGGATATGGAAGTTTAGGATTATAGATTTAGGTCTATAAGTGACCTCAAAATCCATGTAATCTAATTCTTTTTTTCCATATCATTTCCCTTATACATTATCTTCCATACAATCTGGCCTCCTTGCTCTTCCCCATAAAAAACAACCTGAATCTTTGTACCTTTCCACTGGCTTTCTTACCAAATCGGAAGTGCGCTCCTTTCTCATTTCTATCATGAAAACTCTTTACCTGAAGACCCTAGAAGTATCTCTTTTTTTTTTTAATTTTTTTTTAACCCTTGTACTTCGGTGTATTGTCTCATAGGTGGAAGATTGGTAAGGGTGGGCAATGGGGGTCAAGTGACTTGCCCAGGGTCACACAGCTGGGAAGTGGCTGAGGCCGGGTTTGAACCTAGGACCTCTTGTCTCTAGGCCTGACTCTCACTCCACTGAGCTACCCAGCTGCCCCTTCTAGAAGTATCACTTAAAACATTTTTCTTTTTCAGACTCTCTTCTCTGATTCCATTTCTGAACCTCTTAATTTTTAAAGGATATAAAGTTTGTATTTTGGGTTTTAAAATGGCCTTCACTAAAGCAGTCCAAGAGAAGAAGGGTGGGTTGGAGGAAGGTGAACCTGGAAAGAAGTAAGAACTCAGGAGACTTTTTGCATGTCTTTTGTTTAAACAAAGGTTACATTTATACTTTAATGGATTTTCATTTGATCACATACTCATTTTGGGAATCTAGAACATAACATTTTATATGATAACATTAGGATTTACTTAATGATATTTAATGTGAATAAAGATAGCTTTCTGAATTGTTATTAAATATTTAAATTAAAACATCTGGCTAAACATATTTCTAAAAAAATAAATATTTGCTGGGTTAATCTTCATTTGCAGTGATTGATTCACTATAATGTAGCTGATTATTTTTAAAAATCTTTTGAAAATAAAAATAGGCTATCACATTTTATAACAAAACAACAAATAGAAAAAAAAATAAAAGGCTTTAGTTGAAATCTGTGAATTCATAAATTTGGAAGACTGTGCAATCCTAGCAAATAAATATTCTTTTGATAAAATTCATTTTTATTTAATACAGAGTCTGGTTCTCCTTGTTCTCAACCCATGCCAGGTGCTTTAGTCCTGCCTCCTACCCTTTAAATTCCCAGTCTGAACACACAGCTCTTATCTAAACCTTTCATGTCAGAGTCTCCCATTGACTTCAGAACAGCAAAGCCTTTTTTCCTTCCTCATATATCCATCTCCAACATCTCTTTGGTGCCAGTGACCAAGTTGGTTTTTTAATCATTTCATACAAGTTACATCCCATGTCATTGACATGTAGAGAAATTTCTGAATTCTTTTATGATACTAGAAATACATCAAGTTGAATATTGTTTGAAAAACACAGGCCACTGACCAAGACTGGGAAACTGCTTGTTTTATTAAAAGTTATATGTTAGATCTGCTTTTGTTGTGATAGCATCTGACGATGTCATTGTTCAATGCTTTTAGTAAGAAATCACTTCAGGAGGGAAAGACAAAAAGAAAGCAAGCCTACCTCACCAAGAAACTCTGTCTCAACATATTTGATTTGCTCAGAACCAGAATGAAAACTGTTATTTTCAAGGTTTTCTATTTGCTTCATATATATGGAAATACAAAAAAAAAAAATGAGTGACTAAGATAAGTGAGAAGACTCAAAACCAAATCATATCAGGATAAGTTGATTCAATAACATTTAGCCTGGTGGTGAAAAGATTTAGGGAGTTTAATTCAAATATTAGAGAAAGTATTATGGGTAAGAATGATTATATTTATTCTGCTTTTCACAAAGAATAAAATTAGCCCCCTCTGAAGAATTACAGGAATCTGAAATCAACATCAGTAGAAAGTTCATGACAATTAGGTTGGTCCCAAAATGGAATGGATTGTCTTCAAAGAAAAGTAACTCTACTTCTCCTTGTTGCCTTTTCCGGACTCTCAGAATGTCACTTCATTAACAATTAAGGAAGTCAGGCCATGGTTTTTTTTATCCTCATTATAGAGAATATGTTGGCATAATTTTACTCAGGGCCTATATAAAATGTATAGTGTAGATTCCTCTGCTGTTATTGGTTTTACCAAAATTATTTATCAAATGCCTCTCCTTCAGCACATAGTTCTACTGACTGAATATTCATTGGTATAGCAATCCTCTAGATTTCCAGAAGACAGCTCCCATTCTCTGACTTTCACCTCAATCTCATTAATTTTCTGACTTCCTTTAAAACTAAATACTAATCTCACATTCTGTGGTAGGTCTTTCCCAGTCTACCCTAAATATTTCACCTTATCTCTGAGAACTTCCATTTGCATTCTTTATGTATGTACATAATGTTATAACCATATAGTTAATTAGATATTGTCTTCCATTAAATTGGTGGATTCTAGAGAGCAGGAATGATGATGATGGATGAAGAACAATGTATTTTCTTTTTTTTTTTTTTTTTTACTCCTAGAGAGGATCATAGTGCCTGGCACCAAAAAATAATAAATAAATAAAAGCATATTAATGAATACTTGTTGACAATCTGAACTGCTTTGCATCTTAGCTTATGGGATGCATTCCCACCAGAATCTGTTTTTCTTGATATGAAATACTTGCAGACAAGACTTAAGAGTTTTGGAAATAAATCAAACCTCTAAGTAGAATGCTATAAAACTATATAGGGTGTTGTTACTGGGCTAGCTAATATCCCATTCCCATTTCCCCCCCATTTAATGGCTTCTATTTCTCTTGAAAATTTATTCTTACCTTCCAATCACAAAATAAATCTATGAGATTCTTGATTATGTCCTTATATTAACTCTTCACAGAGAATCCATAAAATATCCTACAGCATGTCTTCGGATTCTTTTCTTTTTCCTCTATACCATTGTGGCATTTGGGCTTTATTCTAATTACATGACCATTCCTCCTATATTTTTATGACCATAAATGCCCTTGGTTTTGTCTTTTAAAGATGTTCTTAAATAAAGCTAAGATATATTAATTTTTTTCTTGTTCAATATTTTTTTTTCAAAAGTGTCTAACTTTTTGTGACTCCATTTGCAGTTTTCTTATCAAAGATACTGGAGTGATTTGCCCTTTCCTTCTCCAGCTCATTTTACTGATGAAGAACATAAAGTAAATAGAGATAGGTGATTTACGTAGTCACACAGCTAGTATGCATCCGAGGCCAGATTTGAATTTAGGAATAGTCTTCCTGACTCCAGGCCCAGCATTCTATCCACTGAGCCGCCTTGCTATCCTTCATTATTTAATTTGTTTACTTATATTTTCTTATTTGATTCCCACAACAACTAGGTTATGTAGAAATTATTATTTCCATTTTAATGACAAAGAATCTGATGCTGAGAGTTTAAGTGATATATCCAAACGGATATATTTAATAAGTGTCTGATGCCAGATTATTTGAAATTTATAGAACTCCTTCTACTCATGATTCTATATAGTTACCTTTCTGTCTGTGTTCTAGTTATTTTTAGTAATCTGTTGAAGGCTCTCATACCCATCATTTCTTTTCATTGTTTTCTTATTAACCAAAAATTTTGTTTCTTCTCAGTCTATGGTGTTTCTTGGTTTGCACTTATACATTATTACCAGGAGATTATGTCAGTGCTTTGATGCTCCTTTTTATCACCAGGATAAAATATAAAACTCTCCTTTTGGCATTTAAATCCTTTTGCAACCTCACTCCTTCCAATTTTTCCAGTAATCTTATACTTTATTCCCCATCACACTTTATATAATCCAACTGCAGTGGCCTACTTCTTAGTAATCAAATATAATGTTCAATCCAGACTCCATACATTTGCCCTGGCTGGCCCCCTTGCCTGAAAGGCCTTCCTTCCTAACCTTTAAATCCAAACTTCCCTGACTTCATTTAAGATTCAGCTGAAGTCATACCTTCCACAACAGGCCTTTCCTGACCACTAGGCCTATTTTGTTTCTTCACTTTGAGATTACTTTCCATTTATGCTGTTACTTTCCATCTTATACATACATGATTATGTGCATTTTGTTTTCCCTAGTAGAATGTGAACCTCAGTACCTGTAGATCAGGGACCAAGTTCTTGCCTTATTTATATCCCTAGCATGTAGCACAATTCTTGGTACATACTAAGAGTATAATAAATGCTTGTTGACTGGCTATTTGGTTGCTACAGTGGATTAATGATCTCTTTAGTGCCATCATGTTCAGATGTTTATGAGTGTTTAGATAAATAAAGAAGATACAGATCTATAGATACATAGATATTATTTGTAATCTTTTCCAATCTCCTGAATCCTTCCTTTTGAGTTAGCTTGGTTACTGATCCATGAAATCTCTTTAAATTGGTGAATTTTAAAAATAATTCTTGCCAAAGATAAAGGATAGCTAGTATTGTTCTTATAATTTTTAACAATGTTTTGTTTCAGGTGTAATATTTCTCTATTTAATAATTTTTCATACTCTAGCTGACACAATGAATAATACACTGGGTCTGAGGTCAGGATTCCTGAGTTCAGATACTACCACAGATGAATAGTACCCATTTGACCCTGGACAAGTCATTTAGCCTCCAGGTCCTTCAGTTCCTTCATCTACAAAATGGGAATAGTAATAGCACCAACCTCCCAGGTTTTTCACGAAGATCAAATGATACAAAAAAAAAAAAAAAAAAAAAAAAAAAGCGGGGGTCAGCTGGGTATCTCAGTGGATTGAGAGCCAGGCCTAGAGACAAGAGGTCCTAGGTTCAAATCCGGCCTCAGACACTTCCCAGCTGTGTGACCCTGGGCAAGTCACTTGACCCCCATTGCCTACCCTTACCACTCTTCCACCTATAAGTCAATACACAGAAGTTAAGGGTTTAAAATTAAAAAAAAAATTAAAAAAAAAAAATTAAAGTGCTAAGCATAGGGCTGGTACATAGGAAGTGTTACAAAAATATCAACTATCATTTATTTTATTGTTGTTGTTATTATTAATACTCCCATTCCCTTTCCTGGTACCCTTTCTCTTTTGTCTTGCCACTCTTCAAAATCCACCCATATCTGGAATTTTCCATCTCTGTTAAGTTTTCAGGTCTGAAATTTCCAAATTCCTAGGTGATTAGAAGTTTCTTGCCTATGACCTTGAAATGAGGACTCAATTGGCCTTAACTGAGAAAACCTCTAATACTTCCTGTGATCTAATTTAGTGATCTCTGTGGCCAGAGTGGCCTTATGGATAGGCAAGATAGACCCAGGGAAAGCTGAGTAATTCCAGGTATCAAGTCCTTCCTGGGAATAGTCATTCAAAAACCAACATGGACTCCTTTCTCTTACTATAGTTTAAAGTTCACAGTTTCTAAAGTTCCCTGGTGACATCCCATGCTGTCATCTTCCCTGACTTTCCTAGTCTTGCTTTGTGGTATTAATTCCAGACTTAATATAGGGAAACGGGTTATTCAGATATATTTCCCTTTCTCTTGCTGACTCCCTTTTCTAAAGTACCTCAATTTCAGTCAGATAGCCTTCTTGTAAATGCAACAAATAAAAAGGTCAATTGTTTTCAGCATTGACTTGACTCATTCTTCTTCAGTGTGTAAATTTGTAAAAACATAGTCAATGTGTTGATTTGTTTCAACCCTTTGAAACAAATATATATATATATGCATATATATATATATATATATATCTCTTATAATATATGTATTATAAAGGATGGCTTCTACTAGGAAGTGAAAAGGGGAAGTAACTGGGTTAGTGAGTAACAATAGATATACTAAAAATAGAAGTATCAAACATACTATTCTTTTAATATACAGAAAATCTATATAAAAGTAAAAGAGACAAGGAATCAAAGCACTTTAGTTTCTATCTTGTTAAATCATAGCCCTAAATGTGTATATATATTTACATTTTTGTGTATTTTTAAAGAACTATACATAAGAGATCATAGTTTCTTATACAAGTCTCTATCACACAAAAATATTTTTATTTCTTGATTATTAAGTTCACAATGAAAATATATATGTATGTATATATATATATTTTTTTTTAATCACAGTAATGGATTTTGACAGTCACATTATCAAAATTCATGCTACATACAGCTTGAGAACCCTTTCTGGAAACTGGCAAGCTGCAGATCAAACTTTGAGAACTACTGACAGACAATATAAATTAATTATCCCCACTGTGCCTATGCTTCAAAGATCACTGACTTGCTCTTCATGTGTCATTTCTCAGAAGTCTTCTGAATTTCACTTTCAGTTCCCTTTCCAATGACTGTAAAATATAATTGGGGCCATGACTCTGCCCTATCAGGTCTTGGCTGTTCCTGTTCCTTTGGGGGAGAGGGGCAAAGAGATTCTGAAAGCTAGTTCCTAGATGTGAAGAAGGAAGTAAGTGGTAAGGAAGGCTGAAATCCTTTGCATAATCACTAAGAACAAGACTAAATGTCGAGAGACAGGGAGAGAGCAAACTCTAAGAAAGCTAGATAGATTGAGAGTGAATCAAATATAAACAAAGATGATATACCACTGGGTTGAAAGCATTAGAAGTGACAATTTGAAGGAGTAATTTTACACTGGGCTGCATGCAATAGAATGTCCCTATCCTCTCCCCTTTCAACTTAATATCCTCTTCCTGACTTCTAAATCTGCTCCAACATTGGTGTTGTTAAAATACATCATACTTTTCTCTCAGGATAACACCACCTTAGAAGTTGTAGACTCCTACTAAAAAATTGTAGACTCCTAGAACTAGCTCTGAAAACAGAATCATGAAAAAATCCTAAAGTTTGTCACAGAATCCCACTTTAACATAAATTTTAAAGTGAAGAAATATGGTGAGAAAACAGACAAAACAATGTGAAAATAGCTACAAGCAAAGAATTAAGGAAAAATACTCATTGGACTCAAGGACAGAAGGAATCCCAGGAAGAGTTAAAAGATAAGAGTAGTAAAGGTAAGATGGAGAAAAGAAATAAGAATGATGCAAAAAAATATATGAAAAGAAAATTAACAGCTTGGTAAAAGAGACACAAAAAATACTGACTATAACACCTTAAAGAGTAGAATTGGCTTAATGGTAAAAGAAGTACAAAATTTTACTGAAAAAAGTTTCTTTAACAGGAAAATTGGTCAAATGGTAAAAGAGACACAAAAGCTCACCAAAGAAAATAGTATTTGAAAAATTAGAATTGGGCCAGGTGGAAGGTAAGGACTTTATGAGGCTGCAAGAAACAATAAAACAAAGTTAAAGGAATGGAAAAAAAATAATAGAAGATAATCTGAAAAATCTTCCTAAAGAAACAACTGATCTAGAAAATAGATCAAGGAGAGATAAGTTAAGAACTATTGAACTATTAGAGAACCATAATAATAAAAAAAGCCATAATATCTTAAAAAGAGATAATTAAAACAATCTATCAATCATCTCCTGAAAGAGATTCCCAAAATGTAAATTCACAGGAATATCAAGGCCATATTCTAGAACTCCTTGGTTATGAAAAAATATTGCAAGCAGCCAGAAGTAAATAATTCAAATAATTGTGGAGTCACAGTTCAGATCATACAAGATTTAGCAGTTTCCACATTAAAGGAATGGAGGTCTTGGAATCTGATATTCTATAACACAAGGCTCTAGAACTATAAGCAAGAGTAACCTACCTAGCAAAATGAAGTATAACCCATCAGGGGATGATTAAATAAATGGCTTTTAAGCATTACTGATGAAAAAAACAAGAGCTACATACAAAATTTGAAATTCAGATAGTAGATTCAAGGGAAGCATAAAGAGGGAAACATGAGAGAATAAAACTAAGGGACTCAACAAAACTTTAAATTCCTATTTGGAAAAATGATACATGTGCCTCCTAAAAATTTATCACTATTAAGGTAGTTAGAAAAGACTATGTATAAAGAAGGCATAGCTCTCAGTCAGTTATATTGGGATGATCTCAAAAAAAAAAGAATGCAGGGATGAGAAAGAAGGATTCATTGCAAAAAGTTACAAAGGAGAAAAAGAATGGTACAAATTTCTAATAAAAAGGAGCAGAACAAAGAAGAGTTTTTGTCATGGAAAGAAGAATGAATTGGCAGGCAATCGTTGAACCTCATTCTAAACAAAATTTGTTCAAAAAGGGAACAATATATAGAAATAGATGCATTAATGAACTATTAGCAGAGTAGGGAATTGGTATAGCATTCTCGAGAATAATTTGGAACAGTGCTCAATAGGCTTTAAAACTGCATATCCATTGACCCTGAGATACCACTATTAAGTTTGTATCCCAAAGAAATCAAAGGAAAAGGAAAAGAGCTTATATATATATATATATATATATATATATATAAAATAACCACTCTTTTGTTGTAGCAAGGAATGGAAACTGGGATTATTCTTGTCAACTGGAGAATAGCTGAACAAGTTGTGGCATATGATTGTGAATGCTATATTGGTATGAGAAATTTTGAGGGGAATGTGGTTTCAGAAAGGAAAAAAAAAACATGGAAAGACCTTCATGAACTAATGCCAAGAGAAGTGAGAAAAACCAGGAGACCACTGAGTAGAGTAACAGCAATATTGTAATTAAGATTAAATGAGAAAGTTTTGGCTGCTCTGATCAATACAGTGATCCAATACAGAGATTCCAAAAAACTCATAATGGGAAAATGCTATCTACCTCTAGAGAAAAGACTGAAGAACAAATTCATAGTCCAAATTATAGTGTGATTTCCTCATTTTATTTCATTTTTACTTTTTTTAATGATATGACTAATATGGAAGTATATTTGGCATGATTTCACATATGTAACTTATAATATATTGTTTGTCTTTTCAGTGGGTGGGGTAAAGGTAGAGGGAGGGAGAGAATCTTGAACTAAAAATTTAAAAAGAGAAAAATACAGAAAAAAAAAAGTTTTTTAAAAAGACAATTAATCCCCCACCAAAAAAAAAAAAAAAAAGCTTTTTAAGAAAAAATGCACCAGTATAAGTGCTTGGAATAAAATATCTTTTAAAATAATGATGTTTATCTACAATATATGCCTATACATAATTTTATGTCATATTGGATAAAGTGATGGTGGTTTAAACCTGGGGAGATTTGGGAGAGAGGAGAATAAGCATTTTTAAAATTACCTGTTTTGTGTGAGGCACTGGACTAGGTGCCTTTTAAATATTTGTTCCTAAGAACAACACTGTTTTTATCTTCATTTTGGAATAGAGGAAACAAACTTAAATAGCAACCTAGGGCCACACACCTAGTAATGATCTTAACCTGGATTTGAAATCAGGTATTTCTGATTCCAGGCCCTTTACTCTATCTACTATACCACTTACTTAGTCCTGAGACTCAAGTTCTACTTCTGTTTCAGATCCTGATGAACAATTTATACAACTAGTCAGCCTCAGTTTCCTCACCTAGAAAATGGATAAAATAATAACATTTATGAGGATCAAGTATAATAACACACACAGAAACACAGAGTCCTTTGCAAACCTTAATTTGTTATTAATATTTCCATTTATTTCTGAAGCCATAACCACTTCCCTATCACAATGATATGATCCTACTATCTGGAGTTTTTGTCTTCCTCACTGTAATCCATTGCATTTGCTAAGTTCCATAACCTTAATTCTATTTTCAAATGAATTAACCAATATTCCACTTTAAGACAATTTCCCACATATTTCCCACATTTTTGAGAAACCATTTAGATGTGCTGTATCCTTTGAGCCCAGCTCACAGTGCTGTGTTTAAGCCCTTCCTGTTTCCCTTGGAGAGAAATGCTGCTGGGCAAACTTGCCAGTAAAGAAGGCAAGGATCCAACAGAAAATAAAAAAGCAACTTCCACTAGAATGAAGCTTCATAGAGAGGGAATGACAGTGGAGCACACGCTGCCTCTTTCTGCCATAAGTCCATGTTCATGAAATTTCAGAGAAACAATGCTAAGCAGACACTATCTCCTTTGTGATTTTGGACACTAACCCTGGGATGGGTAAGCTTGTTCCAAATGATTGACACAGTGCTATGTGGACTGCCCTAAATGATTACTACTCTTAAACTTCTTCAGAATCATTTTTTCTAACAATAATTTTTGCTCTTTTCATTTGAATATGACTGCTTTAATAATGTTAGATGAGAGAGAAAAAAAGCCATTATATTTCACACAAAAAGATCCACTTTAAACATCTTAGCTCTTTTGGAAGTCAGAAGACTTTGGTTAAATTCCCAGTCCTTACACTTGCTACCTGTGTGACTTGAACATGCTACTAGAACTCTTTAGACCTCAGTTTCCCTATCTATACAATTCCAAGATTATACTGTGTCTTCTAAATTCTCTTCTAGTTCTATTGCCTTAGGACTATAAAATAATTAATATTCATGCCTTAAAATACATTTTGAATTGACATAACATACCCTACTTGTCTTTTTGCCTAGTAAACTGACTTTTTAAATGTTCTAGAAATCTTATTTGCTGAAGACTTCATGGAAGTGAGAACTGAGACTAACCTTACAATTCTGAAAATTGAAATCTAAAAATGAAAGGAGAGTCCATGTTAGTCATGGATGAAAGATCTAAAAGTGACAGGTGTCAGATTGTCAAGATCAGAACAGCTTCATAACTGGCAAAGCTGATATATAGTGTGTGAAAGGTAGAAAGGTAGAAGAGGAAAATTTGTGAAAAGGCATATGTTGGCTTGATGTATCTATAACAATTAGACTCTTTCAAAAGTAAAATGTCCTGCTTTAAGATACAGTGAAATTTATGTCATTCCATATTAAGCAGAGATCACCTTTCAGGGATATTGTGAATAAAAATTTTTTTCAGGAATATGTTAAGATAAATGGCCACTGAGTTCCTTAAATACAGAAATTCTTTGATTCTCATAAAGAAAAGAGAAATGGAACAAACATTTGATTCTCGTGCAACCCTGAGAGGTAGAATATTGTTAATTTAGACCTGGAAGGGAACTTAAACACCCCCAAATCCAACCCCTCATTTTTCAGATAAAGAAAATTTGTCCAGGGTTTCATATGAATTAACTAAGAGAAAACTGGGAGGATTTTAATTTAGGTCTCCTTCACTCAAAGTCTAATATGTATCCATCCCATCACTTAATAATGTCAAATGAGTTTGAAAAAAACCTATTTAAATACTACCTTAGACATTTATTAGCTGTGAAACTGTTTCTTCATCTATAAAATGGGGATAAAAATAACACTTCCCAAAGATTTTGTAGGAATGAATGAGATAGTGGAAACAGAAAATTTTGAAAAAAAACAAACTCTTCAAGTTGCAGATAAATGTTATTGTTGTCATTGTTATTGTTGTTTTTACTATTATCTTCATTATTGTTAGTCCCAGCTGTATTTGGCTCTCTGCTATCCCCTTGTGTCTAATGATGACTGTTGCTCTACTTGCTCAGGGTCTTGGTTAGTCTGTTCCAGTGGTTTCATAGTTCTTCTTGAACATTTCTAAGTGCCATTCCACTGGGCGGGAAGATGTATAACTCCTCTCTGCTCCCAGCTTATTAGTCATTTGCTGGAGTTCTTAAAAGACACCAGAACTTAAATGATACTAGATATATATCAAAAGAGATGAAAGAAAGAGGAAAAGGACTGCTATGTACAAAAGTAATTAGAGCGAGATGATATCATCTCGGGTAAGTAGAGTTTTGACTATGAATGGGCTAGAGCTAATTCCATTTACACAGCAATTCTTTTTATAATTGCAAAAAAAATCCCAGAAATTACAAAAGTACTTATATACAGCATAGACAGCCAAATGATGATCTGTGAGTGTAATAGAAATGTACACCACAAGAAATGATGCAATGTACTTTTTCAGAAGAAACTGGGATGTCCTCTATGAATTAATGAAGATTATTACAGTGTGAACAAAGGGAACAAAATAGTTGTTATAAATGTTTTATTTATCTTTTCTTGTGGTTTGGAGTGGGAGGAAGGTTTATTGGGAAATTAATGAAATTAACAAAAACAACAACAATAAAAGGAAAACAAAAAAGGCCAATATGTTGATATTTCCAGTAGTCAGCCTAGCAAATGAAATCCTCTGCCCTTCCCTTTCTTAACTCCCCCATATTCCCTTTTTCATCTTCCCTTACAGTAGGAGTGTCTGTCTTTTTATTTCTTTTTCTTCAAAGTGTAGGATGGAATGGACATTTATTAGGGGCATAGAATCTTAGAGCTGTAAAAGACCTTGGAGGGCAGGAATTCAATTTTCTCATTTTATATGACTAAATTGATGTGGAGAGAAGTGAAGTGACTTGTCCATAGCTACACAACTTCTGAGTGTTTGTGGAAAAGGGGACAAATGAACTCAGAAATTCTTTATTCTAAATCTGGTACATTATCCATTATTCCATTTACTCTCCAAAAGGAAAAAACCTCAGCCCAGGTCTATCTCTTTAGGACCCAGAAGCTATCTATAATTTCCTGGCTATCAAGAGTAGTTTCTTTCTTGATTTAGGAATTCCCTCTGGCCCCCAATTTAATTTCTTATGTCTAACTTACCCTTTATGTTCACTTAGTATCCATTTTCTTCAGGTCTCTATTTTTCTTCACTCAAAAATGATTTTGTTCTTTCATGAAAATATGTGGGAATAGAAAAGGCCCTCAAAACCTAAAGTGGGCCAGGCAGCAATGCAACTGTTTTTCATGTAACTGCATTCTTAGTCCTTTATATTTTAAATGTGAACCTTTGCAAGCCTTAAATATATTCTAAACATATATAGTAAAGAAGTGCAAAGAAAATGAAACATTTGAATGTGTTATTCTCTAAAAGAGTGTCCTCATGGTCTTTGGCCATGTAGGTTATAATACCTGGGTATTAGTTTGAACCACAGATAGGGAATAGCTAACACCACTTGCCACAACCCCAAGATGATATAATCTATTCAATCCTCCAGCATCATTGTTCCCAGCATCGCCCAAACGGACCAGTTATGTACAATATCAGTGGTATTATTAGCCACAATTACTGACTAATAACAACAATTAATAACAATAACCAGTAGCAATTACAATTCCCATTAGGCCCAAACAACAGAGAGCAAAACACAAAAAAATGGTGAAAAACCCTTTCTCTGGGGCCACTCTGGCCCTGTGAGTAACTTGGCTTCACCCAGAGATTTTATGAATGACTGGGGTGGGGGGTGAGCAGTTCTGAGTATCTCACCACTGGCTGAGAACTTTCAGCTCAGAACCAAGGGCTGAACTCCCCTCCCCCCCACCATGGAATGTTCAGAGTTTCTCAGTTTCCAGTGTAGCTCTGGCTGCCCAAGAGACACTTCCTGTCTACCTTCCTGTTACCTCCCTGGGGTGTCAAAATGTTAAGGGAGAAACCAGGGAAAGGTGCCTTAAACAGCAAATATGGGTCCAGGTGGGTGTGTGGGAGACAGGAATGACAGGAAGGGGACCAACAAGTTGGGAGATTGGGTTATAACGGCGGTTTGGATGTCTGTAACAGAAATGGCTGTTGGCCTCCAACCAGCATCAACAAGACAGAGCCTATGGAAGCTGATAAGTAAAGGCAAGAGTTTAATAACACATTTTAATCAGGGACAAACTAAGGTAAAGGATGGGAATAGGGTTTTTCTACACTAACTGACTACGGGCAAAGCACAGGGTCAAGGGAAAGGGACTTATCTAGACTCTTCTAAGATCTAAGCAAGACAGGGCCCAAAGAAAGCAGTACTGGAGTCACAAGGGGAAAGTTCCTCCCAACCTGGTTGCAGCCAGGTTTGGTCAGCTTAGCTAAGGACCTGAGGATGCCTTTACTTGGGATCTCAAGGCTAATCCAGGGATGGTTTCAGAATGCCAGGAGTCAATTCCACCACAACAGATGATCCAAGGTATCCAGGTAGGGAGAGATAGTTTGCCATGCTGTCCACCAGATCACAAACCACTTCCCTACTCGGTGCTGCTCTGCAGGTCTGATGTCCTCTGCTGTAAGCCTTTACCACTCTCAGGATCCCAGGGAATCTGGATACAACTCTTCTAGCTCTCAGATCTCCCAGGGTCAGCAACAGTTTTTGTCCCAACCCCCACAGAGTCTCTCTCAGGCACAGGCCACTTCCTCCTTCCCCTGCATTCCATTCAGAATGTTCATGACCTCCAGCTAAGGATTTTCCTAGCCTGCTTACACACCTACTTTTAAACTTATGCCTATTACAGTAGGTTATAGTTCCTATTTATATTTATAGAGGAAGGTCCTTGCAAAAAATGTGAAACTAGATAAATGGTACAGCAAAAGTTAGCCAAATGCCCAGATTCAAAACATCCTAATGATTTGGGGGGGGAGGGGGGAATGGAGTTTACAGGTTCCCTCCTAAACACCCAAAACTCCAGAAGTGTTCCAGGTCAAAGAACTTGGTAAATTCCTTTCTGATCCAGAGGAGGAACAGCCTGTTTTGGCTTTCCCCTAGATCTTCAATTAACAAAGATATGCACCTCCCA
The DNA here is from genome assembly GCF_016433145.1 of Gracilinanus agilis. Classification (NCBI taxonomy): domain Eukaryota; kingdom Metazoa; phylum Chordata; class Mammalia; order Didelphimorphia; family Didelphidae; genus Gracilinanus; species Gracilinanus agilis. Next base: position 660,192,264 of record NC_058130.1, read on the forward strand.
GTTCCACCCAGAGAAGCACAGGGTAGTATCTAATCTAATCATACTTTGAATTTGAAAGATGATTCCTTATACCCCCCCAACCCAATGAATTACCTCATTCTTGATTCACCCCATCCCTCCTTTCTTATCCTATAACCACTGTTGAGAAAGGAATATAAAAACCCCAGGCCCCATCTCCTTTGAGAATGCAGTGTTCTAGCTGCACACTGTCCTCTGGCCATTCAACATTACCCCTGAATTAATAATTCCTCTTTTTACTTTTAAGCTGATTTGGAGTCTTGCATTCTAGCAAAGGGCAACCTGTCCTGAACCTAAGGTTTCACCTCAAAGCTCTCTCAAAACACTAAGAAAAGTTACCTCCAAACTTGAGAACAAATATGTAAACTTGCTCCATCCTTTAAAGTTCTTTTAGTAGATTCCCTACAAAATCTATATTTAAATTTTCCCTCTGACACTGAAGTGACTTTAAACAAGTTATTTCACTTTTCTACATCTCAGTTTCCATATCTGTAAAATCATACTGTAGACCAGTGGTTCCCAAACTTTTTTGGCCTACCACCCCCTTTCCAGAAAAAAAAATATTACTTAGCGCCCATATCACATACTATCACAGCCCCCTTACAGTTATTCAGCACCCCCAAATGCACCTGTGGCCATCACCACCCTCCCTGGATTGCTGTAGCACCCACCAGGGGACAGTGGCACCCACTTTGGGAATCACTGACAATGGCTTTTGATTGTCTTCTAGTTCTAAAGTAATAATTCAGTGATTTGTTTCTGGTCTTCCCCAAAATCTATCAGATACCCAGTCTTAAAAGAATGAATGAAAATTCCTAAGGTTATGAACTGCCTCCAGGAAAATTTCCCCGAATTTTATTTTGTATATTTCTTCATAGGTTGTCCATTTTTTAAAGGAATTAGATAAATAATTTTTATTAACTATAAAAACAATTTAGTTCTCAAAAAATCACTCCATTATACATTACATTTTCTATTTGATATTGTTTTGGAGTTCTAAACTGTTAAAATATATATATATTTTTTTTTTTAAAATGTGGGCTTCTCTGGCAAAGGCTGAAGAATTTTACATATTTTCCTCTGGCTTCCTCTAGCCATTCAGGGCTCTGGAAAAGCCCTCTAACTCTGCAGGTCTGTCTGAGTGACTCAGAAGAGCTCATTTCAAGGGGATTAGAGTATACAATCAGTTGGCTGCCATCAGATTTCACTGAAGGGAAGAGATCCTCAAGTCCAAGACACCAGAGGGTCTTCAGGTTCTGCCAAGTAGAGTGACAGAGGCTGTAAAACTGTCTGCTCTCCTTCTCTGCTAAATGCTGTGCTAGAAAGCACTAAACTGGAGCTGATGAGAACACTGCCAGCTGTTTTTTCCCCCAAGTTCACAGAGTGAAGTAATCAGCTAGCTACTCTCTATCTCCATCTACTGGTACATTCTTAAAACACCATTCTAGTAAACACAAGAGTTAGGGAAACTAGAGAACTTTGGTCTCCTCCCTAAATTTCCCTGAGGGTTTTTGAATTCATTTGCAAATTAGACCAGTTTGAATTGAATTACAGGTAGCACCTAGACCTCCAGGCAGAAAGGGCAAGAGAGAAGACAGGATAGAAATTCTTTATATAAATCTTAACTCCTGTTTACTCAATTGATGCTACATCCAATGGGCAAAAATTATCTTTCATGCTATGGTTCCAAAAGATTTTTCTCCCACCTCTGCTTTGCCTTTCCCTATCTCCTACTCTTGTTTGATGCTTCAATCTTTAGGAAACTGTATTTGTCATATACTTTGATTGCATCTATGTCTTACACATAAATACATATGTGTTATAGATAAACATGCCCACATTGTTGAAATCATATATATGAGGTATACTAAAATGGGCAAAGTAGGTGGCTGCCCATCTTATATGATTTGGGGAAACTGAAAGTATCCCAAATTATGTCTCCCATTGGTGCTTCATTTACACCTTCATATTCTCATAAGAAGGGCTCTTGGGAGTCCTATCCAACTTCCGGTTAAGATGGCGGCAGAGTAAGGAGAAGCAGCTTGATCTCTCCTAACCGTAGCATACAGGACTCCTCAAGTGGACATAAAAATGAATCCAGATGAACAAAGGGACCTCACAACAGGGCTCAGCATTGAAGGTACGTGGAATCGAGGCATTTCCACGTTATAAAGGGGTGAAATACCTCAATGAGAAAGTGACAGACCAAGAAAACCGGTCTAGAAGAGACAATTTGAGAATCATTGGTCTTCCAGAAAAACCAGCAATTAATAGAAACTTGGACTCCTTACTAAAAGAAATTATTCAGTAAAATTGCCCTGAAGTCCTACAACAAGAGGGCAATATAGACATTGAAAAAATCCATAGATCACCCTCTACACTAGACCCAGAAAGGCAAACAACATGGAATGTAATAGCAAAAAGCAAGAGCTTCCAAGTAAAAGAAAAAATCTTACAAGAAACTAGAAAGAGACAATTCAAATATCAAGGAGCACCAATCAGGATCACACAGGATCTGGCAGCCTCCACAATAAAAGACTGCAAGGCTTGGAATATGATATTCAGAAAGACAAGAGAGCTGGGCCTTCAACCACAGAACAACTACCCATCAAAACTGACTATATACTTCCAGGGGAAAGTATGGGCATTCAACAAAATTGAAGATTTCCAAGTATTTGCACAGAAAAGACCAGCACTAAATGAAAAGTTTGATATCCAACCACAAAAATCAAGAGAAACATGAAAAGGTAAACAAGAAACAGAGGAGGAAGAAAGAAAACTCATAATTTTTAAAATTTGACTCTTTAAGGGCTTCAATAAAATCTAATTATCTGTATTCCTATGTGGAGAAATGGTATGTATAATTCTCTGCAGTGAACTCTATTCACTATTATAGTATTCACTATTATAGCAATCAGAAGAATAATTCATAGGGAGAGAACAGAATACTAAATGGTCTAAGATGACATGAGGGGTGGGAAAGAGGAGGGTGAGTAGTAGGGGACACCAACAGAAACTTGAGTGAATAAGAAAAATAGGATATTCTATTACACACAAAGAGGGCATGGGAAGGGGAGGGGACAAATACTATTATAAGAAGGAGAGAAAGAGAGCATTACAAGGTAATATTTAAACCTTACTCTCAGTGTAATCAACCCCGAGAGGGAAGAGTAGCTATATTATCCATTGGAATAAAAAACTCTATCTAACCCTATTGAGAAAGTCAGAAGGGATAAACCAAAGGGAGCAGGGGAGTGGGGAGGTCAAAAAAAAGGGAGGGGAGAAGAAGGGGGAGGTAATTCATTAGGCCTTTAAACCTAAAAAGAGGGGAATAACAAGGGAGGGGATAGAAAGGGAAGTTAATCAAGGGAAGGGATAAGAGATACTGGCTTAAAGCAAACCACTGGTTTAAAAGAAAATAGTGTAAGAAGAAGGGGTGGGACTAGGGGAGGATACAAAAATGTCAGTAAATGCACAACTGATAATTGTAACTCTGAATGTGAATGGGATGAACTCACTCATAAAAGGGAAGCAAATAGCAGAGTGGATCAGAAACCAAAATCCTACCATACATTGTCTACAAGAAACACATATGAGGAGGGTAGACATACACAAGTTTAAGGTTAAAGGGCTTGAGCAAAATTTTTTGGGCATCAAATGAGAAAAAGAAGGCAGGAGTGGCTATTATGATTTCTAACAAAGCCAAAGTAAAAATAGATATGATTAAAAAAGACAGAGAAGGTCATTACATCCTGATTAAAGGCAGTATAAACAATGAGGAAATAACATTGCTCAATATGTATGCACCAAGTGGTACAGCATCCAAATTCATAAAGGAGAAACTGGCAGAGCTCAAGAAGGAAACAGATAGTAAAACCATAATAGTGGGAGATCTAAATATTCCTCTTTCAGATCTAGATAAATCAAACCAAAAAATAAATAAGAAAGAGGTAAGAGAGGTGAATAAAGTCCTAGAAAAATTAGATTCAATTGATATGTGGAGAAAAATAAATAGGGACAAAAAAGAAAACACCTTCTTTTCAGCTGCACATGGTACATTCACAAAGATTGACCATGTAATAGGGCATAGAAACATAGCAAACAAATGCAAAAGAGCAGATATAATAAATGTAACCTTCTCAGATCATAATGCAATAAAAATAATAATTAGTAAGGGCACCTGGACAGGCAAATCAAAAACCAATTGGAGGAGGCAGCTGGGTAGCTCAGTGGATTGAGAGCTAGGCCTAGAGACGGGAGGTCCTAGATTCAAATCCGGCCTCAGACACATCCTAGCTGTGTGACCCTGGGCAAGTCACTTGACCCCCATTGCCCACCCTTACCACTCTTCCACCTATAAGTCAATACACAGAAGTTAAGGGTTTAAAATAAAAAAAAAAAGAAACAAGAAAAACCAATTGGAAATTAAACAATATGATTCTCCAAAACCAATTAGTCAAAGAAGAAATCAAAGAAACAATCAACAATTTCATTGAAGAGAATGACAATGATGAGACATCCTACCAAACTCTGTGGGATGCAGCCAAGGCAGTACTCAGGGGCAAATTTATGTCCTTGAGTGCATATATTAACAAATTAAGGAGGGCAGAGATTAATGAATTGGGCATGCAACTCAAAAAATTAGAAAGTGAGCAAATTAAAAATCCCCAGATGAAAACTAAATTAGAAATACTAAAAATTAAGGGAGAAATTAATAAAATCAAAAGTAAAAGAACTATTGAATTAATAAATAAGACTAGAAGCTGGTATTTTGAAAAAACAGATAAAATAGACAAAGTACTGGTCAATCTAATAAAAAAAAAGGAAAGAAGAAAACCAAATTGACAGTATCAAAGATGAAAAGGGAGACCTCACCTCTAATGAAGAGGAAATTGAGGCAATCATTAAAAACTATTTTACCCAATTATGTGGCAAAAAATATAACAATTAAGGAGATATGGATGAATATTTACAAAAATATAAATTGCCAAGTTTAACAGCAGAAGAAATAGAATTCTTAAATAATCCCATATCAGAAAAAGAAATTGAACAAGCCATCAAAGAACTCCCTAAGAAAAAATCACCAGGACCTGATGGATTCACAAGTGAATTCTATCAAACATTCAAAGAACAACTAATCCCAATACTATACAAATTATGTGATATGATAAGTAAAGAAGGAGTCCTACAAAATTCCTTTCATGACACAAATATGATACTGATTCCAAAGCCAGGTAGACCAAAAAAGAGAAAGAAAACTATAGACCAATCTCCCTAATGAACATAGATGCAAAAATCTTAAATAGAATACTAGCAAAGAGACTCTAGCAAGTATTTAAGAAGATCATCCACCATGATCAGGTGGGATTTATACCAGGAATGCAAGGATGGTTCAACATTAGGAAAACCATCCACATAATTGACCATATCAACAGTCTAACAAACAAAAATCACATGATTTTCTCAATAGATGCTGAAAAAGCCTTTGACAAAATACAGCATCCATTCCTATTGAAAACACTGAAAAGTATAGGAATAGAAGGAACTTTCCTAAAAATAATAAACAGTATATACCTAAAACCATCAACAAGCATTATATGCAATGGGGATAAATTAGAAGCCTTCCCAATAAGATCAGGAGT
>NC_058130.1:660202915-660258293 GCF_016433145.1 Gracilinanus agilis
AACATAATAAAAATGACCATTCTACCCAAATTAATTTACCTATTTAGCGCCATACCTATCAAAATACCAAAAAAACTTCTTTACTGAATTAGGAAAAACTATAACAAATTTCATTTGGAAAAACAAAAGATCAAGAATATCAAGGGAAATAATGAAAAAAATGTGAAGGAAGGGGGCCTAGCAGTACCAGATATTAAACTATACTATAAAGCAGCAGTCATTCAAAACAATGTGGTACTGGCTAAGAGACAGAAGGGAGGATCAGTGGAATAGACTTGGGGTTAATGACATCAGCAAGACAGTGTATGATAAACCCAAAGAGCCCAACTTTTGGGACATGAATCCACTATTTGACAAAAACTGCTGGGAAATTTGGAAAACAATATGGGAGAGATTAGGTTTAGATCAACATCTCACACCCTACACTAAGATAAATTCAGAATGGGTGAATGACCTGAATATAAAGAGAGAAACTATAAATAAGTTAAGTGAACACAAAATAGTATACCTGTCAGATCTCTGGGAGAGGAAAGATTTTAAAACCAAGCAAGAGTTAGAGAAAATTACAAAATGTAAATTAAATGGTTTTGATTATATCAATATAAAAAGCTTTTGTACAAACAAAAACAATATAGTCTAAATCAGAAGGGAAACAACAAATTGGGAAAAAATCTTTATAACAAAAAACTCTGACAGGGATCTAATTACTCAAATATACAAGGAGTTAAAGCAATTGTATAAGAAATCAAGCCACTCCTCAGTTGATAAATGGGCAAGAGACATGAATAGGCAATTTTCAGGTAAAGAAATTAGAAGTATCAATAAGCACATGAGAAAGTGTTCTAAATCTCTAATAATTAGAGAAATGCAAATCAAAACAACTCTGAGGTATTACCTCACACCTAGCAGATTGGCTAAAATGAAAGAAGGGGAGAGTAATGAATGCTGGAGGGGATGTGGCAAAATTGGGACATTAATGCATTGCTGGTGGAGTTGTGAACTGATCCAACCATTCTGGTTGGCAATTTGGAACTATGCTCAAAGTGCTATAAAAGAATGCCTGCCCTTTGATCCAGCCATACCATTGCTGGGTTTGTACCCCAAAGAGATCATAGATAAATAGACTTGCACAAAAATATTTATAGCTGCGCTTTTTGTGGTGGCAAAGAACTAGAAAAGGAGGTTATGTCCTTCAATTGGGGAATGGCTGAACAAATTGTGGTATATGTTGGTGATGGAATACTATTGTGCTAAAAGGAATAATAAACTAGAGGAGTTCCAGGTGAACTTGAAAGACCTCCAGGAACTGATGTAGAGAGAAAGGAGCAGAGCCAGAACATTGTACACGGAGACTGATACACTGTGGTAAAATAGAATGTAATGGACTTCTGTACCAGCAGCAATGCAATGACACAGGAGAGCTCTGAGGGATTTATGGAAAGGAATGCTACCCACATTCAGAGGAAGGACTTCAGGAGAGGAAACATATAAGAAAAACAACTGCTTGAACACATGGGTTGAGGCAGACATGATTGGGGATGTAGACTTGAAACTACCACACCAATGCAACTATCAACAATTTGGAAATAGGTTTTGATCAATGACACATGATAAAACCAGTGGAAATGTGCGTTGGACATGGGGGGGGGACCCAGGGGGGTGAAGGGGAAAGTAGGAGCATGAATCATGTAACCATTTTAAAAATGTTTATTAATAAATGTTTAAAAAATTTAAAAAAAAAAAAAGAAGGGCTCTTGGGTCTGATAAGTAGGCTTCTATAAGTATCTTGCCCAGAATGAACGAGGTCTACATCTCAGTTCCATGCTTTGCCTTTTCAGCTCCCCTTTATGTATGTGTCTTCTTCATCCATTAGAATATAAGTTCTTTAATGGTTGAAAATTGCCTTCTTATTATCATTCGATAAGTTTAGTTAGTCCAACTAACTTTTATTGAACCCATTTGTTGTTTTCTTGACAGATACTGAGATGGTTTGTCATTTCCTTCTCCAGCTCCTTTTATACATGATGAAATTAAAGTAAATAAGATTAAGTAACATGCCAAAGGTAACAGAGCTAATCTGTCTGAGGCCAGATATGAACTTGATACAGGAATACTGCTTATCCTAGATACCCCCAAACCCCAGAGTTGCCCCAGGTCAGAGAGTACATAAAGAATTCATTTTCTCTTACATTTCTACAGTGCTGAGGGAAGGTGACTTTGAGCTAAAGAAATATCTCCTCTAGCCTCTCCCCTCATGCTTGATGAATACAAACAGGCACCTCCAAGCTTGCTTCTGACAAGCATCTGTTTTGAATTCAGATATATAACCATCCCCTAAAGTGACAAGTTCATCCCCTTTTGACTTTGAGGCATAGGACATAAGCACATGACCCATCTCAGGTCCCAGAGTCCCCAAAACACCACTCAATCACCCCAATCATCATCCCATCTTTAGTCATATAAGCCCTGTTGTCAAGAGGGTGTAAGAATCCCAAATCCCATCTCCTCTTGTAGGCTGTATACTAGTTGCTCCTGCCTTCCTAGCCATTCAACCCAATAATCTAATATGTATTCAATTTAATAAATCTCTTTTATTTTTAAGTTAATTACTAGAGCCTTGTCATTCTTAAAGGACTTGTCCCTTCTGGCCCAGGTTTCCTAATCAGCTCTCCCTCATCAAATTCAGGAAGATAAGTCTTCCTGACTCTAGACCTAGTACTCTATCTCACTATATTACCTAGCACTGTACACCCAGCTGTCTAGGTGTTTGCAATTATTTTCTCAGCTTACAGAACAGAACCTAGCACATAATATCTCTGTCTCTGCCTCATCTCTCCATATTTATTTCTTTCTGTCTACATATCTTTGTATCTGTATTTATCTCTGTATCTCTGTATTAATCTGCCTCTATATATTTAGCACAGTTGTTCAAAAGTAGAACAGGCTGCATTTGGGGATAATGAACGACTCCTAATTGGAAGTCTTTAAGTAAAGGCTGATGGCTTTTTTTATTACATTGCATAGGGAAATCTTCAGGCATAGCTTAAACTAGATGGTTCCTAAAGTTTCTTCTAGCTTCATGATTCTGAAATTAGTTTTACTGTTGTGACATAAAATATTATATGTAGTTAAAATGAATGCTGATACATTTTGGAATATATAACAAATATACACGTTCATGAGCAGAAGCACACTGTAATGATGTATAGCCATTGAAAGATGACAGCTCAAAAGTCCAAAGTGTGCACTGAAAAATATCTGTCTCAACAGGATATATTAAGACAAAGTTAAAAGACTGAAACAATTAGAAAAAATGTAAGGAATCTCATAGAAAATACAATTGACCTGAAAAAGAAATTGAGGAGAGAAAAAAAGGAATTAATGGACACACTGACCAGATATTCAGTTATGAACCTAGATATCAGATTTCAATAAATTTCAAAAGATAACTGCCTAGATCTCTTAGAACCAGAAAGCAAAGGGGAAATTAAAAGCATTTACTAGTTATAGCCAAAAAAGAGAATTCTAGATGAAAATTCTCATGAATATTGTGACCAAAATCCAGAGTCTCCAAATAAAGTATAAAATACTTCAACAAGTCAAAAACAATTCAAGAGACAAGGAGTCACAGTCAGTATTACACATCGTTTGGTAACTATAACCATAAAGAAGTAGAGAGTTTGGATTAAATATGATATTCCAGAAGGAAAATGATAAAGTCTTGGAGCCAAGTCTTTCTTACTCTGCAAAACTGAGTATAATGGTACTGGCAAAATGGATCTTTAATGAAATAGAGGACTTTTGGCCTCAGACACTTAGAAGCTCTGTGACCCAGTGCAAGTCACAATGCTATTTTACCTCATCTATAAAATGAGCTGGAGAAGGAAATGGCAAATCACTCTAGTATCTTTGCCAAAAAAAAAAAAAAAAAGAAAAGAAAAAAAAAAGAAAAAAAAAACTCCAAATGCAGTCACAAAGAGTCTGAAATGACTGAACCACAAAGTATTTCTGATAATAAGACCAGGACTGAATAGAAACTTTGAAGTTCACATACAGTTGAGTTAAGAGAAGGATAAAAAGGTAGAAAGTAAAGAAGAACAATGAAAGTAAACATGAGTAAACTATTTAGATTTAAATGTGAAGAGATGATATAGATTTGCTCTCTAAACAATATTCATGTTCAAATAGTTTGCAATCCATGTTTTCTCTCTCTCTCTCACCCTTCTTTTTTTTTGGTCATAAGTCTCTTGGAATTGTCCTGGATCCTTCTCTTGTTGATAATAGTTAAGCCATTCCAAAGTGATCATCATATGTTATTGTTGATACTGTATACAATGTTCCCCTGGTTCTATTCACTTCACTTTGCATCACTTCATATAAGACTTTTTAGGATTTTTGTGATCATTTAGTCATTCGTTATGGCACAATAGTTTCCATTACAAGCATATATCACAACTTGTTTGGGCAATCCCCATATCTTGATCTTAAGAATAGAGAGGAAAGAGGCATTTAAAGTCTATTATATGCTGGTTTCCAAATTATCTTTTTAGGAAAGCTATAGTATATACCTCCCCAAACAATATAAAACAAAACAAAGAGCTCTCAAATCCCAATATATAAGTATTCTATGCTTTACTCAAATCAGACCATGCTATTGCCCTATTGACCATGTTATCATCAATCTCTATGCCTTTGTACATTCTATTCCTAATCCCTTTGTAATATATTTGTGTGCATCCATGTAAGAAGTGCTTAACCATATGTCTAAATGTATAGACAAGATGCTATAGAAAAGGCACTTTTAGATATATGTGGAATTTTGCCATTCTCTTCCAAAAGGAATGGATTTGTACCTTGAGGGGAGCACAAGGTTTCATGAGTCTAACTGTCCTTTCCTTTGAGGGAGAGATCCCAAACTAGAAAGACATATATCACCCGAAATATTATTATGGGTCCCTATGATCTAGGTTACATTAGTTCAGAACAAAGCAGTTTTACTAGACACTGTCTTTTAAAAATGTCTTCCTACCAAATACTAGTTACACAAAAGACCAACACAAATAATGAATAGCAAATAAATCCATTTATCCAGAAAATGAACAGAAATTGGAGGACATCTACAGAAACTGGAGAAGTTATACAGATTAGAATTCCAGAAAATACACAGTATGAATGCACTCTTCCACTGGGGAAAAAATTATCTCAGCACAATCCAAGAGGCCCCATTCTCACCTGTGGTATTGGAAATTTGGGTGTCTCTGAACTAATTTTGAGGTCCCTGATATAAACTTTCTGTGGACATTTAGGGCTCTTTCAAACTAAATTTACTATGAGCTTATAGGCTTCCTATCTTGTATATAAGGTAGATAGAAGGATAAATAGTGAGTGACTGGATGGGCACTTCCTCTTTGGTGATTTGGAGCAAAGCCAGGATGAGGAAGGGAGATAACAGGATTTGTGTCTTTTAAATTGTCTCTTAACACAGCACATGGCTTCATTTTTATAATGGCTACCAATAAATCTTTTAAAACCCTAACATTTTTAAATCTATCCTTTTATATCCATTTTATCTCTTACATTAATGGCAACCAGAAGTTTAGAGAAGTGAATCTCAGTTTTTCAGATAGCCAAACAAGCCACCCTACTTCTGCCATGATTTTTCACCCTCCCCCCACAGGCAGAACTTTGAAAGCATTCTAAATTCTCTCCGGAGCTATGGACCTGCTCTTGCTGTTTTTTTGCTTTTATTTTTGGCCACTTTGCTCAGGTCTTTTGAGTGACTTTTTGAAAGGGGAAAGTCAGTTTTCCAACAGCCTATTTCTGCCTGAGGATCATTATCTTCCCAATTCCCTAGGATGCCACTCCAGCCAGCCAGCTGAACCCAGTCCCCCCCTGGGTCAGGGTGGGGAACCATTTCTGACCTTCCCAATATGCCTGCTGGAGTGCTGATTCCAGAGCATTGGCTGTTTCCTGTTCCTGCCTTACATTCCCCATTCCCTCAGATGCCAGACACCTGACCTCTGCCTGAGTTCCAGCTACTCCTGCTAATGCTTTCACTTGAGAACTATGGCCATTCCTGGAGCTCCAGAGACTTGGAAAGTATAACCCCACTTCTTTTTCATTGGGAACGGTCCTTACTTAGCTGCTCTGACTGTGTTCCCTCTTAGACATTAAGGATTTTTAACCTGAAGAGAGCTTCTCTAGCCCCCTTCAACCCCATAAGAGCCTTCTCCATGTGGGTTTCCAATCTGTAGCTTTTCTAGACCCTACCCCAGTTGGCTTCCATGTGGGCCCTAGCTTTTACTCTTCAAACAGGTGTTAGAATGGCAAGCATGGGCTGCATCGCCTATTTGAAACCATTCCTTGTGATTATCCTGCCTGAATCTCAGGGGAGAAATTCATCTCCCTATGCATACTGGTCATTTGAGCCTGCTGAACCTCTGAACTATACCCCTTATGACAGTCATCCACACTGTGCTCAGTGCAGGGCTCAGATAAAGGAAACTTGAATGTAACTTTTTAAAAGAATGGAGGTGAATTTTAAATCTCCTCAGACTCCATTGTTTTTTTTTTTTTTAAAGTTTCCTACCCAAACTTTTTATATATATATATATATGTTAACTTAGAAAAAACACAGAACTATTAAATAGTCATAAAGCCACTCTTTAATCAAGAGAAAGGGGGAACAGGCCTCACTAGGCCTCTTATGCAGAGTCCAGGATTGAACACTGCTTTGCTCTGCTCCCTGACCCCCTGGGAGTGACACTGCACTAGATGACCACTCCAAGGAAAAAAGGAAATTGGGGAACTTATATACCATTTGGGAAGATCCAGGGGCTGGGAGAGATGATTGACATTGTACTGGTAAGGATGGGATTTACAATCTAGCCTGAGAAAGGAATCATAGCCAGAGGCTAGGGTGTAAGGGAAGGGGCTGCTTACACAATGGATACTAAAGGATGGTCCCTGCCCAGGTGTGTCTTCCTGGGAAGGGTCTTGGATACAAAGAGCAAGACTACCTAAGACAAAAGGATATTTTAGCATTTACCCTAGGTTCCATTATTCAGTCTGCAACTGCTAGCTGGAGATTCCCTTCAGGGTGGATTCTCATGGGAACAGGGAACAAGCACAAGCTTTGGGGGTCTCCAACCTACAAGCTATTTCTAAAACTTGGGGTTCATCAGATCTCACTAAGTCACAAGTTTGGGGTCTCTAGATTCCACGTCAACACCCCCCCCCATTTTGATCAAGACTGAACGCCTCTGACCAATAATGGAACTCTCACTAATGGTGGGGAAACCTTAGGGTACAAGTATGGGCGATTGGCACTTGGGGGCACTCCCCAGTGAAGCCCCACGTCTTTTAAATTGACTCTTAACATGGCACATGGCTTCATTTTTCTAATGGCTACAAATAAATCTTTTAAAACCTTAATATTTTTAAGTCTATCATTTTATATCCATTTTATCTCTTACATACCCAAGGGAGAACTCAGCAAAAAACTCCAGGGAAAAATTGTTGAAAATGAGGGAAATACTGAGGAATTGACTTCCTCTATATGTCTGCCATTTCTAAAGTCTCTTTTTTCAAGTCTGGTCTTAGTCTCCATGAGAATTTTGTATGATGAATATTCTAACAAAGACAGCTTCAAGAATTCCACTCCTCTTCAAAATTATTGCACCAACTTCCTCCATCTCACCTCTTCCCCAAAGACCCCAAAACTATCATGTCATGTTGCATCAGTATTCTCTTATTATTAAAGAGTGTCATGCACAATGACCCAACCTTGGCTAAAAGCCCAATTACACCTGAAATGTTCTTTCTTCTAACATTTGTTTCTTAGAAACTCCAGCACTCTTCAAGGCTTAGCTCAAGTGTTATCTCCTCTGAGATCTTCTCTACTTCCTTCAGTATTACCCTCCCACATGTAATTACTTTATATTTAGTTTGTACATATTTTATATATACATATATATGCATAAATATGTATGTGTGTATGTGAACCCTCCTTTGTTGAAGGCATAATAATTATCAGAACAAAGACAATGGATCAAGGCAGTCACTTGTCACTTTAAGAATCTCTCTTTGTTGACCTAAGGAGTTTATAGCACTCAAATGCTCCAATAAGCATTTATTAAACACCTCCTAAGTTCCAAAATGTTCTTGTCATTATTTTCAAGCCACCAAAGGACACATGGAGCTCCTAATATTTTTTTAACTGTAGATCAGCCACAACATTTCCTGGACTTTAAGAGAGATATTTTCTATTTTAAATCAAATTTTAACAGTTTTTTTTGTGTGTACTTTTGATTTGTTTTATTTTTTGTATGTTTTTAAAGTATGACTTGTGTGGAAATAAATATTTGCTCTATACCTGATCTACATCACATATTTATACTCCCTTTTGGGGACACACTCACATTAGTAAAATATGAGTTGAAAGAATTTCTCTGAGATTGTTGATTGAGGGTGAAAATTATGCACAAAAGGAAAAGGAGGTGCTAGTGAAAGGATGACTTTCAAATTTAGAAATGTAGAAGCAAAAATGAAAGGAGAATGAACAATAGCTGGACTGGGCCTTTCCTAAAAATAAAGAGGCTAAGAAGATTTATCAATAACTTTAGGGATAGTTTCAAGTGAGGAGGTAGCAAGAGCCTGTACATATTACAGAGTGAGGAGAGACAGGCTGAGTATGGTGGCTAAATCTAAAAGGTCAAAAGCAAATCTGGGAGGATGATACATTTTAATTAGGAAAATTGAAACATGACTGAAGTGAAAACACTGAAACGTTTAAACGAATTCGTGTTTTGAAATGATGTTCCACAAAGATTTGCAAAAACAAACAAGCAGAACAATTTGGAAAATTTAATTGGGAAAAGGAAAAGAGAATTGGGAAATATTAAAGGTGTTTTTAATTTTTTGAAGAGCTAGCTTGTAGAAAAGAGATTATACTAGCAAGCGTCACTCCATTTCTTGCCTATACACATATATACACACATGAACACACCCTATACAACACACACACACACACACACACACACACACACACACACACAGAGCTAAATGGCTCAGTAGATGTTTAAAATTGGTCCCAAAGTTGAGAATATTTTATTTCAAACCTGGTCTCAGACACTGAATAGTAATGTAACCCTGGTCATATCATTTAAGCACTGTTTGCTCCACTTGCCTCATATGTAAAAAGAGATAATATCATCTCCCTCTAAGAATTGTTGTGATGATAAAATGAGAAATTTTAAAAAATGTTTCTTATGACACAATAAAGTACCTTATAAATGCTGGCTACTATAAAAACTTACATGTATATATATATATATACACACATATATATGTATATATATATGTGTGTGTATAGAAAAATATGAGAATATATATAGAGATATATATGTGGGTATGCATAAATATATGCATTATGCATTCTCTGGGGACAAAAAAATCTAAGGAACTCATAGACATAGTTTGAATTTGTGACATGACAGATGAAGACTCACCACTGCAGAAAGCCAGTAGCCAAATGCCCTTCTCTTCCTGATAGAGAACAATCATACAATCAATGAGATGTCACTATTGCACTCATTAATGCTTCAATGATGTTTTCATTTTGCTAGACATGTAGAAGTTGTTGTTAGTAATTAGGAATTAATGCTTAGCCTGCTTTCTGACAGTGCTAGAAATGGATGGATTGGAGAGTCCAAGTTCAGCAGTTACTGATAGCTTCCCTGGATCAATATTGTATTCAGGCTCCAGGATTATCTTGGAGATGGAATATCTTTGCTTTGGAAGCAAGGAGGGAGACTGAGGAGGCTTAGTGTAGTGATCAGATAGTATTTCCTAAATATGTATGTTCCTGGGTATTATCAATAATGGTTTTATGAACCTTAAAAAATGAACAAAATTAAAATAGGAGTGTATTTTTGTTTCATTGTCAAGAAACATCTCATTCATAATTAAAACTAGATATAAGCCTTTATGGATATTAAGTATTTTGTTTTCTTGGCATCCCTTTTTAGTATTACAAATAAAATACTTTGTTTTTTGTAAGTGACCTACTATTTTTTTCCTAGTAAGTAGAATGTAACTCAAGGGTCAATACAACATTCTTTTTTTTTTTTTTAATTCAATGTAAATGTTGAAGTGGGATGTTTTAATAGGGTAGTAGTAATTTTTTTTTTCAAAAATATTTATTAAGCACTTACAAAACTAATAGTTTCGTAAGTGCTTAATAAATGAGGGAGATACAGACCTATTTTCACACATTTTTTTAATCAGCTAGAAAGATAAGGTAGGGGTCTTGTAAAACCAGTTCAAGTTGTGGTAAGAGTCAATTGTTAACTTTTCAATTTAAGCATTTTCACCTTTGGAATCTGTAAATGTTACAGAAAAAAATTTTCTGAAGATTTATTATTTTGCTCCTTTTCTAATAAGAAAATTAGGGGGGAAGTATTAATAATGTAGGTTAAACTTAAAAGTGTGTTGTGGAACTTTTTTTCTGAGAGTCAACACATTGCTGGGACTAATACACAAACAGACTTTATACAAAACAATACATTATACATACATACATGTGCATGTTCATTATTTCATTTTTATATTATTTCTAATAGTTTTTAATAAATATTATCTTAGTATTCATTCATAGATATCAGTGAAATATTTATAATGTCATAAGAACATCACATTAGCCAATATTTAGTAAATATGAACACAGGAAGAACACTTGCTTGAATGGATAAAGAATAGGCATCAAACTAAGTATTGTTGCTAAACAATACTAGACTGGCTATGACCCCAGAAATTCACTTATCCATTAAATTTGCTGGGACAATAATGTCAAACTCAGATAGAAATGGTGGACAACAAATCATGTATAAGTATTCCTGTGGGCACACACTGATTTAGATAACCACATATTAAATACATTACTCATGTTTCCTCATATTTTCATTTTGTTAAATATATACCAATTATATTTTATTCTGTTACATGTGTAATAGGGGATGTTTACAAGATGTAATATGGGGATTAGGAGAGCACAATATGGGATTTTCAGGATATAATATGAGGCTGAAGCTAGGGTAATAACTGGTAGGATCAGGGAATAAGACAAGGCAAGGGACCCAAGGCTGGAGGTAGTCAAGGGAATAGACTAGGTAGTAGGGAAGTTAAGGCAATATAGTCTATGAGGAAGGTTCAAAGATGAAGGATGGTAGTTGAGGTGGTAGGAAAATAAGGGAATGTCTGAGTTCAGGGAGTATAACACTGAGATAACAAGGGTTTCAAGGGAGAGGATGAATTAATCTAAGCAGACAAACAGCAGCAGGGAAATACAGACTGGGACTTAGGTTAAAGACAAAATACTGAAGGGAAATAGACTGATCCCTTCAAGAAAAGGACACTATACAGCCAAGTTAGAATCAGCCAAGACAGATTGAAATTGACTACAGGCTTTGGTCAGTTTCACAGGAAGGGACTTGTATTGAAGTTACACGTCCTTCAAAATGGATACCCTCAGCTTCCCTCAAACCCAGAGAGTATGTTGTTCCTCTTTCTCTTCCTCCCTCTCTTACTAATTAACTAATGAAGTAACCAAAAGGTCTTGTTTAAACACAAAAGTGGTTTATTGCCTTCTAGGATAGATTGACATGGTAGAGGATCAAGGAAGCCCTAACAGCCACTTAGAGAAACCTCAGGTGGGGGAAGGGAAGCAGGAATGTGAGACTGAGAAAGGACCTGCCTTTACTCAGCTCTCAATGTGATTTTGAAATCAAAAGGGATTAGGATGTTGGATACAAAACCTCAATAGATAACTTGCTGCAAGGGTAGGACTAAACTCTCACAGATTTGAACTAACTCTCTGATTCACTCTCCTATTCACTCTTCTCAGACATTCAGGTAAGGGGAATGAAGGTAGAAAATAAGGTAGGGTAGGGAGATTCAAAGGATTTAGCTAAATTAACAAATCTCAAAAGAAACTCCAAATCTAGGCTAGGTTTCAATCTCAAGAAGGAGCTCAGCTGGTGGACCCTGGTTCCCTCCACGAGTTCCGAGGTCCAACTGAAACTCTTCCAAGATTCTAAAACCGCTTAACTGACATAAGAACTCAGCCAAAGCCTGCAAAACTGTTATGCCCCCTCTCTGTATCACACGTGTCACACTTGCACTCTGGAATGTTATGGGTCCTGTTGCCCTAGACAATTCTCTAAGATTCAAAAATTTCAAAAAATAAGTTAAATTATATTGGTAGAGAGAATTTTCAGTTACTTGGTTAGTCACACCTCCCCATAAATTACAATTAATCTTTAGAAATTTTATTATAATCCTCATGTGATTTAGCATCACTTTCTAGATTTCACACAAAAGGGAGTTTACTTCATTCTGACTGTGATTACAAGTACAGGTACATGGCATTCAACTTGTGAATGACCACCAAAATAAATGATCCAACTCTCTGACAATATGTGAAATTGTTCAAGAGCCTGAAGATAATTATTCAGAAATCCAAAAAGGGGAAAAAAATAACTTTAGACTTTCAAATGCTGAGATAAAGTCAGCTTCCAAATAGTACTTTGCAGATCTTTCTCTTTAGGTCCAGAATTGGAATATAATATAAAGGAATGACTCTGCTTCCAAGAAATATCCTGATGAAATGTTATACTTCCTAAACAAAGGTTCATTCTTGACCCATTTTGTTCTGTTTGAATTTTTACTCTTGTGTTATTTTATCCACATAGTATACTCATCATTTTAGAAATATTCACTAAAAGTTTCAGTTTAAAAGATATGAATTCCTGAAATGCTTTTTCATAAAATTCCTCAGAGTTGGCAGTGTCTGGCACTTTCTTAATCAAAGTAGGTAGTGTTCTGAAAGGCAGCCAGGCGATGTGTAGGTGAAGTGGTTTTTTCTTTCCTTAATGGATGAGGGAAGGGAAAAAATGTCTTGATGATAAAATGTGACTTGCTAATGTTCTCTGACAGCCAAATTATGAATGAAGCAATATTAGAAGGAAGTGAACAGTAGCATTCATTATGCTGATTTTTTAAAAAAGCAAAAAGGTAAAGATATAAATTAATTCCCTGAGCAGTCAATGATTCTCATGGCTTTTCTTACAGGCACAGATGCAGTAGAAAATCTCAGATATTTTGTTAAGAATTATATTTTATCATGGACAATATGACTTCCTAGTTCTAATTTGAGCCTGGCTGAGGTTTCCAAATATTTAAATATTACCTATAACTTTTCCATATAAATATTAAAAATGACACTCTCTTACTCTTAAAATTACTTTATAATATTCAATATGTTTTTCTTTTCTAAGTCCTTGGAACCATGTGTGTCCTTTCTTAAAGTCTAAAGTCAAAGAAATAATTTCTTCCCTCTCAGGCAATTGCCAACTCTACCCTTCATTCAGGCATAGAGTTTCAAGTAATCATTCTCTCTACTAATAAGGACACGCTTCTGAAAATGGATCCTCTTATAGACTGTAAGCTCCTTGAAGACAGGAAATGTTTCCATTTTGATTTCAAGTCCCCCAGTACTGAGCAGTGCTTTGCATTTATATAGTACATAATTAATAAAACATATGTTGAATTGAATTAAACTAAGTTGAGAATAGAAACTGTAATGTATTGACACTGTAATGAATATCAGATCCTAGAAGCAAGAATATGAAATCTCTAAGGGTAGGAATTCAAGAGGCACAACAAAAGGCCCTTTTATAATATTACATACTTTATAGCAAACATTGTAGCCAGCAGCAGGTTTGAATCTTCTGGGAGTCTGCATTCTGTCCTGTCTCTTGGCAGACTTCCACATAGAGAAACATTTACTTTAAAATGATTAATTATTCTCAACTTTACTTTGCCAAAGACGACATTCTTCGTTCTCCCTTTTTTCAGTCATTGATCCTGAAACTTCTGCAACTTGCTCAACTTGCAAATTAATATGTATACTTTTAAAAATATACATACTTAATGAGATCTTTATTTCCCCTAGAAAATTGATCATGGCAGACACTGGTGAACAAGCACAAAGTAAACATCTATTTCATTAGTATTATTATTTGAATGGGGTAATTGAATTAGTGAATTACACAATCACATGCATCCGCCATCTGGTAAAGCCAGAATTCCAAGATCTGACCTTGATTTGAAAGGGTCTCATTAACATTGTTATTGAAGCAGTCTGTAGATTTATGTATTGCATGGTGGTAATATTACTATGGTATTATTTCTCAATCCCCAACAGAAAATACAGGAAGAACCGATTATTTCTAGAGCTTTAGAATTGAGAGGAAAAAAAGGTAAAATGCCATCTATTGATGATATTGCCCTATTTTAACTCTGTTCTTCTTTTGTTGAATTGTGTCAAATTTTTAGAAGAAGTGTAAGACTTCTTCCTCTGAATGAAATTTGCTTTGTAGAAACTAAGAAGCAGCCCCTACCAAAATGATGAGATCTGAATGAAGATTAATTTGAAAAGTCAGGAAATGACTTGGAGCATTTCTTTACCAAGGCTTTCATTCAAATATTAACTTGAACTACAAGTTAAAATAATTTTCTTAGTCTGTTTCATAGATTACTTTTTTCTCACACGAAAGGAACTTAACTCAAGTTGTACAAATTTTCATATATTCATTTACTGATATGTGGAAGATGGACAGAAAAGGACAATTTGCAAAAAAGATACAAATTGACAGAACATGGTAGAAAATTTTCCATTGTACCTGCAAAATCTTGGCTCAATCCAAATGACATTATGGCCTCACTCATAAGCATGAAATCTATTCAAAAATAAAATAAGAAACTAACAAAATAAGAAACCTATCTCAGTTATGATTGTGATTTCTCATAGTTTTAGTAATTATACAAATTCTCCATTTTCTATGTTAATTATTATATATAATATAAGATTTGTTTGAAAACCTTGGTCCTTTAATAGGTATCATTTCTATAGAACTTTTGCATCTACATAATATTTTGTTAATAGCATCACTGTGAAGTATGTAATGTATGATTACTCTCATCCCCATTTTAAAGATTAGGAAACTGAAGTTTAAAGATACATGAATTTTGCTAAAGAACACATAGTTATTCCTTGTCAGATTCACTATTCAAAGCCAGATATCTACTGATTGAAAGTCTTAATTTGAATCTGAGACACTATATGGTGTGGCCTGAAGCCTATATTTGCTGTTTTTAAATCCTGGTCTGATGTTTAAGGTATTTAAGATACCTTGTGGAGCATCCACTATGACCCTACAATGATTTTAAGACTCCTGTGAGATACAGTGGAGAGTCTCTAGACCTGGAGTCAAAGATACTAATTTCTGCCAATTTTTCAGAGACCTGTGTGACTCTGGGCAAGTGAATTAATGTCTGTTTGTAAAATGGGGATTATAATTTCACCTACTTCCTAGGATTACTGTGAGGATTAAATGAGATAACCATTCTAAAACACTTAACATGGTACAGGTGTGTATATGTTATATAAGTGTAAGTTGTTGTTGTTTTTATTATTATTATTTGGGGCCATTACTAAATATTTTGATCCCAAAGATATTCAGAAGCACCCAGTATGGAAGTACCACTGCAATATAGGAGTGTATCTATTTTTGTTTTTGCTTCTTTTTTAAAGAAGGGTGGGAGTGGTAGAGAAAAGAATTATGCCAATAGATTTCTTTCTATAATATATTGCACTGTATGGGGTTTGAAGGTTCGAGGATTTTCTTTGCCCTTTGTTAGTTGTAGTGTTTTGATGAGATACAGGAGGAAACTCTCCAGGCATGAATTTTGCCATAATTCATGGCTCAATACAATGTAGATTCTAGGTAAACCTCACCCTTTAGACAAAGGGAGATGTAGCAACAAATTAACAAGCTTTTGATAATATGAATATCTACAGAAAAACAGATATCAGAATATAATACTTTTCATGGCCATGAGTTAGACAGGATGTCAATCAGGTATATTTGGTCCCTCTATCCTGACCACCAAACTAAAGAAAGGCCAGGACTGGACTTGACTCGAAAACTTATGTTACCATAATGGTAGGAAATATTGAGGTGGTTTTATTAGGCAATAGGAATTGGGAGTACTGTTACTAAAGGAAGCTCTTGATGTAAAAACACATTCAACTGCTAAGTATTCTGTTCTTATTCTCTCTTCTTCATGAGTCCATGTGATAAATGGTTATTATTTTAAAAGGGAAATTCAGTGTTATAGGAACCTGTGACCATCAGTGGGAATGGTTTTGAATTCAAAGTTGGGTAGACACCTAAAGAAGCAATAGCAGTTAAAACTAATGAGTTCAAATATAAATTGAGC
Organism: Gracilinanus agilis; assembly: GCF_016433145.1. Classification (NCBI taxonomy): domain Eukaryota; kingdom Metazoa; phylum Chordata; class Mammalia; order Didelphimorphia; family Didelphidae; genus Gracilinanus; species Gracilinanus agilis. The sequence goes on from NC_058130.1 coordinate 660,219,257, forward strand.
AGATAGAAAAGATTGATTAGACAGACAACTCAAATCTAGGTCATCTTTACTTTGAAATCAGCTATTTGTCCAGTACTCCTACATTGTTCTTTGGCAATAGGTCTGCATCAAAGAGAAAAACAAGTTAAAAATTATGCTTTTATTTTCATCATATGTGGCAAAAGGCCTTCTATCTAAAAAGAACAAGGAGGAAATGGTGTAAGAAGGAATTATAGTCCAATTAGCTATAGAAATAGAAAAAAACCCACTAAATTTGTATGAAATCAAGTCATCAGATGTAAGTGAAGGATATCCAAAGTTATTCCAGTGACTTATGAAGAATCTTATGTCTTTAATTATTTGATTAAAACTACTAGGAAAACTGGAAAAGTGTGGCAAAAACTAAACATAGACCAATATGTCCCACTATATGCCAAGAAAAGTAAAATGGATACATAATTTAGATATAAAATTGGATACTGTAAACAGAGTAGGGTAAATACAATAGTATATCTTTGAGAATTGGAGATAATGAAGAATTTATGACCAAGCAAGACATAGAGAATATTATGGGATATAAAATAGATAACTTCAATTATATGAAATTTAAAAGTTTCTGAACAAACAAAATCAATGCAACCAAGATTAGAAATGTTACGATTAAAATTGATATAGATGGATATTAAAAGTATTAATATTTTAATTAAAGTCATGTTGGTAAATTAAAGAAGATCACGTGCCTACTAAGATCTAATTCAAATTGCCCGCCATTACCTTCTCCCACCTGGCTGCCTCATACCAAAGAGACCTCCCCCAATGACATCAGGAGTACTTATACTGTTCATCTATGTAATCACACTTCCTGTCTACCTGTATTACAAGAGGAATCATGGGAGATGTAGTTTCCAAGTCCCCTAACCATCCACAGGAAGTTTATGTCACATATCTAAATATTTAAGGCTCAAATGAACCCCAAATTTCCACTAACACAGAAGGGAAAGAAAAACTGGAAATTTTTATAGCAGGTGACTCTGACAAAAGCCCCATTTCTCAAATATATTGAGAAATGAGCCAAATCCATAAAAATATATTTTATTATACAATTAATAAATGAGCAAAAGATATAAACAGGCAATTCTCAAATAAAGAAATTACAACTATCTTTAATGCCACGAAAGTGCTTCAAATCACTATTAACTAGTGAAGTCCAAATTGAAACAACTCTCAGGTATCACTTCATACCTATCAGAGTGACAAATATGGCAAAAAATAAAATGATAAATGTTGGAAGGGATATAGAAAAAGTGGCACAGTAATGAAGTATAGGTGGAACTCTGGATTGAAACAAGTATTCTCAAAAGCAATATGGAACCATGCCCAAATGGCCACAAAACTGGGAATACCCTTTGAGCCAGCAATACCACCACTAAGCCTGTATCCCAAAGGGATCAAAATAAGGTAAAATGATCTACTTGTACAAAAATATTTATAACAGCTCTTTTTGTGGTGGTACAGAACTGTAAACCAAAGATGTCAATCAGCTGAGGAGTAGCTGAATGAATTGTGGCATATGATTATAATGGAATACTATTATGCCATAAGAAAGGACAAACAAGACAAATACACACACACACACACTCACAAAACCCTGAAAAAACTTATATGCAGTGATAGAAAGTGAACTGAGCAAGACCAAAAGAATACTGCACAAATAACAGTAATTTAGTTCTCAACTGTGAATGACAGCTATTATCAGCAAAACAAGAATCAATGATAATTCCAAGAAATTAATGAGGAAAAAGACTATTCACCTACATAGAAGGAACTAATGGAGTTAAGGGAGATTAAAGAAGCCATTTTTTTTATTTTATTTCATTTATGAGTAGTTTTTTCTTATAATCAATATATGTCTTCTTTTATAACATGATGAATATGTAAATATGCATGATTATACAGGTATTACCTGTATCATATTATCTGGAGTCTCATGTAGAAAGAAAGAGAGAAAACATGGATTGCAAAATGTCAGAAAATATTTATTAATAATTGTTTATACATGTACTAAGAAAAAATAAATTAGAGAAAATTATTGGTAAGCCAAACATATGAAAATGTCTCCTTTTCTTTCTTTTTTAAAATGGAAATGAAGAGATGAAGAAAACTATATTCTTGATACCAATCTCTTGAAACATTATAGAATAGAATAATTGGATTGTTTGCAAAGAGACCATTAGGAAGATAATAGTTTGAGTAAAAAAGTGATCACCAATGAGACATGTTTACTCTATAAAAAAGGAATATTAGTTCTAGAATTTAAGGAAAGTTTTGTAGACACAGCATATCTTGATTCAACCAAGACTTTTTTTTTAAATCTCAAGATATTTTTATGAATGATATAGATCTGGGTTTAAGTACTAGGGACAGTTAAGAGGCATGATGGATAGAGTGCCAGGACTGAAGGAAGAAAGATTTTTCTTACTTGAATTCAAATGTGATCTCTGACAATTACTATGTGACTTGGGGCAAGTCTGTTAACCAGTTCTACCTAAGTTTCCTTATCTATAAAATGAGGTGAAGAAGAAAATGGCAAACTACTCCCGGTAACTTTGCCAGGGAAGACTCAAAATGGGATCACAAAGAGTCATAGGCCTGAAAAGGACTGAATAACAATAGCAGTTAGGTGGATGGTTAAATTATTTAGTTATGCAATTGAAAACACAGAGTTAAATTTGTTTCATAAAGTAGTATTATCTCCAGTTATGAGAATTCTGTTCATAGGACTGTTCTTCTCATAATGTTTATCATCAACTTCAGTAGTCATAGAAGTCATTATTATCAAATCATCAAATGAAACAAAAGCATAATGAGAAGGAAATGAAAGTGACAGAATCAAGATCTGAAATTTTCTCTAAAGAAAATAATAGAGCTGAAAGCATAAAGTTGATGGAAACACATATCTGAAAAGTAAATATACAGATCTGAGATCATTAGTCAATTGAAATATTTACAAAATACAAAATTTAGAAATGGGAACAGGTTAATGAAGTGGAATACCAATTCTACAACATTTCTTCCAAAATCTATTCAGAATTTACCATGCCTCAAAGTCCATCTCATCACTATCTATTTTTGACATATAAGCTTTGATCCTTTTTTTTTCAAAAATCAGAAAATTTGTACTTTTTAAATCCTAGATACACCTTTCCTTCTCACCATGATTTATCAAAACTCACTGTAGAGTATCAGAATTATAATTATAATAACAGCCTCAGAAAGGCTAAAATATAGAATGAAATTAGGTTTGAGGCTCAGGGTAAGAAAAAGAACATATAAGAAATTTTAATCATGTGGATAAGACAAATTTTGAAAACAGGGAGAAGGTAGAACTAAATTACTATTTTATTTCTAAGATGTCCAAATTAAAAAGAATAGAACTAAATTGGAACTAAAAAAAAAGTAAAGAGGTCAGTGAGCACATAAATTGACTAATAAATTTGATTTGTTATAACTAGATAAAATATTTGACAAATTAAATGATTTGCAGATATGATTGCCTATCCACTATTATGATCTTTGATCAAACATTTTGAATGGTTATTGTGATGGAGATATGCATTTGTCTTGATTTCTGAATGGGAAAGAAAAGGGGATAGTCTGAACTACAGGCTACATGTTAGTTCTTAATAAAATTCTACAATTAATTATTAAAGAAAATATTTTTCATTCGAAAAAGGAAGTGATTACTAAAGTCCAGGATAGGTTCATTAAGATCAAGTCATCATAGACAAGCACCTTGTCTTGTCTGCAGAAGATTATTGGACTAATCAATTGGGAAAATGGCACCGACATGGTATATTAAAATTTTAACAAGGTATTTGATAATCACTCATAATATACTTATACATGAGAGAAATGTGATTATGTATTGTTTAATTATTTCAGACTCTGAACCCATTTGGAGTTTTCTTGGCAAAGATATTGGAGTGATTTGTCATTTCCTTTTACATCTCATTCTATAGATTAGGAAACTGAGGCAAATTAGATTAAGTAACTTGTCCAAAGTTTACTCAGCTAGTAAGATTCTGAGATTGAATTTGAACTCAGATATTCCTGACTACATGTCCAGCACTCTCTCCACTAAGCCTGGTTGTCAATGAGATGTGAAATGAGAGAGAGTATCTATTAATCATCTGCTATTGAAGACAAAAGAGGAAAAAAAACTTTTAGTCACTGGAAAAAGCTTAAAAAGTAAAGAAGGGAGAAAGTAGTTAAGGAAATGAATAGAGAAATAAGCAGAAAATGAGAAAGGCTGACATAAAAAATAGATTATTCTAGACATAGAGGACATTTACCTTCTATGGTTTTATTATTATACGCATTAATACAATTTTTAGTAATCATTTTCTGACATTTTGTGATCCATATTGTCTCTATCCCTCCCACCTTTCCACTGACCCCAGGAATGGCTAGTAATATAATAAAGGTTGTGGATGTGTTATCATGCAATACATATTTCTATGTTCATTATGTTGTAAAAGAAGGCATGTCATGTCAGAGAAAAATTCACAGAGGAAATAAAGTGAAGAATGGTTTGTTTCAGTCTCCATTCAGACTCCATCAATTCCTTCTATATTGGTGGATAATCTTTTTCATCATGAGTCCCTTGAAGTTGTCATGGATCCCTGCATTGCTGAAAATATTTATCATTCACAGTTAATCATTATACACTATTGTTGCTACTGTGTACAACATTCTATTGATTCTTCTCACTTCACTTTGCATTGCTTCATATAAGTGTTTCCAGGTTGTATGTGGGTGTGTGTATTTGTGAGACAGAGAGAGAGAGAGAGAGAGAGAGAGAGAGAGAGAGAGAGAGAGAGAGAGAGAGAGAGAGAGAGAGATGGTTTTGTTCATCATTTCTTATGGCACAATAGTATTCCATTACAATCATTTACTGAAACTTATTAAGCCATTCCCCAACTGATGGACATTTCTTCCATTTCCAGTTCTTTATCACCACAAAAAGACCTGCTTTAAATATTTTTGTGCATGTAGGTTCTTTCCACTTATCTTTGATTTCTTTGGGGTATAAACTAATAGTAGTATTGCTTGGTCAAAGGATATACATGGTTTGATGACCCTTTGGGCAGGATTACAAGTTGTTTTTCTATAGTGGTTATATCAGTTGAGAGTTCCACCAACAGTATATTAGTGTCCCAATTTTGCCACATTCCTTGCATCATTTATCATTTTCTCTTTTTGTCATACTAAACAGCCTAATTGATGTAAGATAATACCTCAGGGTTGGTTTAATTGATTTTCCTCTAATTAATAGTGATTTGGAGCATTATTTTTCACATGATTAAATTAAATTAACTTTAATTTTTTCATATGAGACTTTCCTGTTTATGTTCTTTGACCATTTGTCAATTGGGGAGCTTCTATGGTTTTAAATCCTATCTGTATCACTCACTACCTGTAATATAAGCAATTAACATTTCCAGTCTTCCTTTTTTTTTTCCATGAAGGGGTTAGACTTCATTGCTAGTGATTACTTTTAGCACTAAATGCATGACCCCCTTAGTGACTTTTATAGCAGTCTATAGAATGTTAAGAAGAGATATAAAGGAAATAGGAGAAAGCATTAGCCACTTGGATAAGATTCTGAATTTCTAGTTTTTTTGTGGTTCATTGTCAAATTAAACTATGTGACAAAATATGTTCTTTTTTCTCTTTCTATCCTTCTTATGAGTTTCCCAAACTTGCTATAATTTTCTCATATTTTCTGAGGCCAGGGGAGTAATTTTTTAAAGCTTTTTTTCATATATAATAATGGACTTCATTTATTTAATGATATTTGTTAATACATATTTCTCAAATGAAAGACTGAGCTTTCCTTTACAAGTCTACAAGCAAATTTCTGGCAATGTTTGTATATAGAAAATACATTGACAATACTATGTTCTTTTTAAAAGTCAGCTTCTTCATTTACCTACTGTTTATCATTTCTGGTTATCTTGTATGCCTCCCTTGTGGAGACAAAAAAAGGAGAAAAATATTTCTTGGTCTCACACATAGGGTTTTAAAGTAATTTTTAAAAATAGAGTAATGGGAGAGGCCCCAAAGAAGAAACTAGAAAAATGAAACCATATGTCAGCCACATCACCTCAGTGCAAGTCATCCATCTTCTGGTGTTTTTATGTCTGCCTTGTTGCTAGTTTTATTTAGATCACAGATCCACTGGGTGGAGACCACATCTGCCTCTGAATTTTGTGCAGCATTCAGTAAGTCACCAGTATTCAATGAGCATTTAATAGTAATTCCTCTGAAAACAAATCACAGGCAACATGTCCCAGAACTAGAATCTTATCTGTTATTAAAGATGAAATGTAGATTTTTATTTCCCCAAATTTTCATTTTTACAGCACTAGGAAATACAGGTTTGTAATATAAAAGTCAGTCCCTCATTTATATTTCTCTTCTCATCCTTTAAGCCACTGATCCTGATCATGAGCTCATGAGAGCCAAATGGTTTTTAAATTCAACTTTTTTTCTACTTTTCCCAACAACCATTTAAAATATAAACATTTTCCAATCAAACAGGAACAGCAGTATCATACAACTGTCAGCATTTTCAAAAAAGCCTTACTCCTTTAAGGATGATTTGCTTGTCCTCAAGTTTCCCTCTGCTACCTCTGCCAGCTCTGAAATTATTTGTACTAAAGACATAGGGTATTTCCTAACTCTGTTATAATTTAGTTTTATAGAATTATTTATTGGATTTCATTTCTTATTCAAACTGACAATGTTGAGTGGGAATTATGACCAAGCAGCTAGAAGTCACACACACATATACACATACATATAAGCACATATGCACAATATATCCATACATATATACAAATAAACACACACTAGGCTTGATAGTGAAAAGAACTAGAATTGACAATATGAGAAGTGTCAAAAAGTGTTATTGTGATAGTAATGATGATTATAATAATAATTAGGATTATAATAATTATTATTACTATAATTATAAGAATAAGCAGCTAGGTTACCCTAAAAAGAAAATTAGACTTCGAGTCAGGAAGACCAGTTTGAAATTTAGCCTCAAATACTTAATGATTGTGTGATCTCATGCAAGTCACTTAATCTAGTTGCCTTAGTTTCTTCAAATATAAAATGGGGATAATAGCATTTATCTGTCAGAGAATCAATTGAGAGTATTTGTAAGGTGCCTAACATATTTCCTGGCACACAATAAGTACTATTTATCCTGGCTAATATTATTTTTATTTTTATAACAATAATATTGATATGTTAAATAATAATAATAATAAGTAGCATGAATAAATCTCTTTAAGGTTTGCAAATGACTACATGTGTTATCTCATTTGATCTTTAGAATAACCCTGGGAGGAGAAAACTACTTATTTTTCTTAATTATTCCAAAAGACTTCTTCCATTCCAATTAATCAAGTACTCAAAATAATTTTATTAAGGACTTACTATATTCCAGGCACTGTGATAATTCCTGGGGATTCAAAACAAGGATAAAACCTTGTTCCTGCCCTCAAGAAGTTTGCATTCTATTGCTGGTAGAGTTGTGAATTGATCCAATCATTCTAGATGGCAATTTGGAACTATGCCCAAAGAGCGCTAAAAGATTGCCTGCTCTTTGATCCAGCCATACCACTGCTGGGTTTATACTCCAAAGAGATCATGAGGAAAAAAAAAACATGTACAAAAAGTTTTATAGCCATGTTCTTTGTGGTGGCAAAAAACTGGAAAACAAGGGCATGTCCTTCAATTGGGGAATGACTGAACAAATTGTGGTATCTGTTGGTGATGGAATACTATTGTGCTAAAAGGAATAGTGAACTGGAGGAATTCCATGTGAACTGGAAAGAACTCCAGGAATTGATGCAGAGTAAAAGGAGCAGAACCAGGAGAACATTATACACAGAGATGGATACACTGTGGTAAAATAGAATGTAATGGCCTTCTTTACTAGCAACAATGTAATCCACATTTAGAGGAAAAACTATAGAAGTAGAAACACAGAATAAAAACAACTGATAACATGGGTGAATGGGGATATAATTAGGGATGTTGACCCAAAATGAGCACACTAGCACAAATATCAATATTATAGAAATAGGTCTTGATCAATGACATATGCAAAACACAGTGGAATTGTGCGTCAGCTTTGGGAGGGAGTGGAAGGAGGGGAGGGATTGAACATGAATACCATAACCATGGAAAAATTAAATAAGAGTATTAAAATTTTTTTAAAAAGAAGATTGCATTCCAACCTAAGGTACTTCATTCCTCCTGAATTCTTAAGTTTTGTTTTGTTTTGTTTTTTTCTGAACAAAATAGCATTCCCAATAAGGGGATGAGGGGAGACACATCTGCTATTATAAAAATTACGAATTGATCTAACCATTTTGGAGAACAATCTGGAATTATGCTCAAAGAGTTATAAAACCATATATACCCTTTGACCCAGTAACACCACTATTAGGTTTATTTCCTAAGATGATCAGGAGGGGGGAAAATGTATATGTCCTAAAATACTTGTAACAGGTCCATTTCTGTTGGCAAAGAACCAGAAATTGAGGGGATATCCATCAATTGGGAATAGCTAAATCAGTTATGGCATAGGGTTGTGATGGTATACTACTGAATTATAAGAAATGATGAGTATTTTAATTAAAAAATGGAAAGGCACATGAAATTTCAAAGAGTGAGAGGAGCAGAACCAAGGACATTATATACAGCAAAAGAAATATTGTTAAAGATTAACCAGTATGTTTACCTCCAGAGAAAGAACTAATAAATAGATAAAAGCAAGACATAGTGTTATCCATACATATGTGTATTTGTTTTCTTTGCTAAATCATGTCTTTTCAAGTGTAGAAAGGAAAGGAAGGGAGAGAGTTTGGGGAACTTTAATGAGGCAAACAAATCAATTAATGATTTTTTTTTTAATTTGGAAGGGATTGACATTGTGTTTTTTTATAATATAATTTTTAATCAATTTCATATCTGTTCCTTTTCTATGTAGATGGACTTGATTCAGAGAACCCCTGTGCTGCACAATAGTTGTTATTATGACAGAATTAAATGATTCCTTTAAGTCTCTTGAGTAGGCTTAGCTAGCTCACCTACTTAAAAGCAAAAGTGTCTAATTCAGGATCTTAGAGTTGAAATAAATCTTCATGTTTATCTGCTCTAATCACCACCCTCCAATTCTGCTTTCAAAAACTGTTAAGCATGAGGAGAGTAAAATTCTTAATAATTAAAAGAATTTCTCATATTTAAACAGGGAGTAAAAACAAGAATCTGAATTCAAATCCTTTGACTATCAATTAAATTATTTTTACCTAACACCACTCTGCCCCTATTATTTTTAATTCTACGTTCAATAATAATAGTTAATATTTATAGAGAGCTTTAAGATTGGCAAAGCACTTTTATTTAATCTTGCTTAATGTCCACAACACCTTCAGATGGGATATACTGGCATGTAATTTTAGTGCTGAAAAGCTGAGGATTTTACCCTAGGGGAAATCAGTGGCCTCCAGGCCACATTACAGACATCTGTTCACCATGTCCAACCTTTCTCTTTCTAAGCTTCCTTTGATAATGTTACCTTCATCCCCTATCCACCTAGCTTCTAGTTCAGATCCTTCTTTTGTATTGTCTTCTCCCATTAGAATGTAAATTTTTTGACTCTATTTATATTCCCAGTACTTAGTGCAATTCCAGAAACATATTAAATACTTAATTCTATCGATTATTAATTACATATATATATAATAGAATAAATTCTTAAATCAAATTCTAAATTCTATCTATTGATCTTTGATGTCTGTCTAACTACAACAAGCTTCAAACTACCAAAATTTTAATAGTTATTCGATCTTTTGCAATGGCTCCAATCACATCCAGGGCCCAATATAAGAATCAGCAAATAGGAGATATTTAATAAGTGCTTCAGAATTAACAGATTGATTGTTTTATGAAGAACATGAACTATTCCATATATCCCTGAAGGAAAGTGATTTTTCAAGGTCCAATATCTTTGACTGAATTAGATTTCTACCTCAGAAAAATTAGTACCTATCCCAAAACTGAGGTACTCCTTAGAGTTCAAGGGATTGTTGACATATAGGTGAATTAGTCTTCAAATGAGTAAGTTGCTATAGGAGTACTGAACATATATTATTGTATGTATATGTTAATTGTTAGTTATATAGTCTTCTACACTCTCTTCACCAACCTTCAAGGTCTCACATAATACATAGATTATTTGCCTTTTTTTGCTTTTTCTTTCTTTTTACTAATAAATAATTATAATTCAAAATACAATTTTCATAATATTTTTCCATGTTTACATGATTCATTTTCTTTCCCTCCCCTCTTCCCTTTACCCTCCCAGAGCCAACAAGCAATTCCACTGGGTTGTACAAATGTTATCAATTGATACCTATTTTGATATTATTCATTTTCATGATAAAGCAATCTTTTAAGGCCAGAACCCAAAATTATATATCCATATATACAAGTGATAAATCATTAGTCACATTTTTCTTTTTCTTTTCTACTTTTTTTCTTTCTCTCAGTGTGGATAGCATTCTTTCTCATAAGTCTTTCAGGAGTGTCCTGGATTTTTGCATTTCTACTAGTAGTAAAGTCCATTACATTGAGTAGTTTCACAATGTTTCACTTTCTGTGTTTAATATTGTTTTGGTTCTACTCATTTCACTCTGCATCAGTTTATTAAAGTTCTTCCAGTTCATATAGAAATCCTCCAGATCAATATCATTCCTTAGAGTACAATGGTATTCCATCACCATCATATACCTCAATTTGTTCAGGCATTCCTCAATCGAGGGACACCCCCTCATTTTCCAATTTTTTACCACCACAAAGAGGGCAGCTATGAATATATTTGTACAAATGTTTTTCATTATTATTTCTTTGGGGTACAAACCCAGGAGTGGTATTTCTGTATCAAAAGTCAGGCAATATTTTAAAGCCCTTTGATCATAATTCCAAATTCCCTTCCAGAATGGTTGGATTAATTCACAACTCTACCAGAAATACATTAAGGTTCCAATTTTGCCACATCCCCTCCAACATTTATTATTTTAATTTACTGTAATATTGGCCAATCTGCTAGATGTTAGAATATTTTTATCTTAATAGATTATATCAAATAAAGTTATACTTTACGTATTGTATTCTCCTTTCATTACACTACCTGGGTGTGAGTTTACCATTTGGTGAAATTTAAGCAGGAGGTTTCAGACAATTTTAGTGCAATAAGTGTGAATACACAATAATAGAGAGAGGAGGCATAGAGCCCACCAGTCTGCTGAATGGCCAAGTGAACTTTTGGTGTGGCTTCTGGTTTTATAAGTAAGGGTCTGAGAGTGAGAACATAGAGTACTAGAAAAACCATGAAGGGAAAATCCATACCAAAGTGCTAAGGTAATTTGGCCTCACCCAAGCCTTAGGTATTCTCTAAAGTCTCTGACCCATTTGAATGGTTCAGGAGAGGCTACAGAAGGCAGTCCATGGAATGAGGGGTATTATGAATTTGATGTTTATGCAGGCCCTTAGTGCAAGATCTAGGCATGTACTTCTTTTAAAGATCATGAATATATCAACCTTTAAAGTTTCCTGAAGCAATCCAAGTAGTTAACATTACACAATACTGGCTCCTCAGGAAGAAAAAAGCTATTTCTTCCCAAAGTGATGGAAATTAAAGAAAATAAAGTACTTCAGTATGGTGGATCTCCTTAGTATTATCCTGTGTTGCCAGTAAGAAAGGCAAATAGGACCTGACAGTTCCTAGTGTTCTGCACTGAGCTAAACAAAGTCATTATGCCTATCTCTAGAAGTGTTTTGGATCTCATCAGTTTTGAAGACCAGATACCCCAGATGAGGGATGAGTGTCATGGAACTAGTAAACTTGCTAATACTTTTTTCCCTTCCCCTACCAATATCATGATTTAGACTAATTAGGAGCAGTTTACTTTCACCTAGGAAGTGTGTAATTAGGATTTTTGTACCCCACGACTCCATTTCCCAGAATCCTACTTTTGTCCTTAAGTTACATCTTTATGTTTTAGAGATAAACATTCTGTAACCTTGCCCCTCTTCTCTCTTTTCTCCCTTGAATGCAGTCAGGAAAAACTTCTCTTTACTCTTCTTTTCTCTTTCCTCTACTTCAAGTGATTATTAATAAATCTTATAAAATATAATACTTAGAGTTGTTTGATATTAATTTTGATCTTACCTTTCTGGCAACCAGCAAAGTTGGAAAAATAACTCTCAATTTTTTAAGATAGCCTTTGAGTAAAGATAAACTTCCAGCTTGCAGTTGAGGTGGCTCTTAGACTACTGATCAGCACTTTCCATGCTGACCAACCCCACCCCCTCCTAACTTCCAAGCCATTTACTTTGTATTTACTGAACAAAGAAGGGTAGTATTGGGATTTGCTCAGCACCCAATCGCTTATTATTTGGCCCATCTAGACCCAATAGCTTCAGGAGCACCACCATGTCTTAGAGGCATAGCTGCCACAGCCTTTCTGCTAACTAAATCTGCTGATTTAGTATTGGGATTCCCTTTAACCATAATGTGCCCACATGAAGTTGAAGAATTGTTGCTAAGACATAGAACACAGGGATTTTCTGAACAGAGGGCTTGCAAGGTATGAGGTAAATTTGTTAGGTAATGAAAATATTACCTTGAAATGCTGTACAGTTCTAAATCCTGCAACCTTGCTTCCTGATTTACCAGTTTCAGGAGAACCTTGGCAAGTTGTGAATCTTTAGTATTTATGGCTGAAAAACCTTGAGATAATCTGCTGGACACTCCTTTAGACAACTCAGATATAGTCTTATTTGCTAATGGTTCTTTTTTCGAGAAGGATGGCATACACTACACTGGAGCTGCTGTAGTCACAGAATTTGCCACTCTGTGGTCAGCTTCACTGCTTAAGTGCTCAAGGTGCAGAACTGATAGGTCTAAAACATGCCTGTATAATTGCCAAAGATAAGAAGACAACAATTTACACACTCTAGATATATATTTGGAATATGTCATGCCGTGTGTATACTATGGGTTTGAAGGGGATTTTTAATATCAGCTAGAAAATGTATAACAAATGGAGAAATTATTAATGAAGTTCTTTCTACCCTTCACCTCCCTGAAGCCCTAGCTGTAGTTCATTGCCTTGCCCATACAGGTGGCACTAACCCTGTCTCTAGGGGGAATGACCAGGCAGATACTGTTGCAAAGCTAGCAACCTTAGAAGGGCCTGAGTTAATTTTAACATTGGCAACTAGTGATGACTTAAATTTGTCCCTTTCAAGAGCAGCTGAGTGGCTCAGTGGATTGAGAGCCAGGCCTAGAGATGGGAGGTCCTAGGTTCAAATCTAGCCTCAGATACTTCCTAGCTGTGTGACCCTGGGCAAGTCACTTAGCCCCCATTGCCTAGCTCTTACCATTCTTCTGCCTTGGAGCCAGAAGTTAAGGGTTTTAAAAAATAAAAATAAAAAAATAAAAAATTTGTCCCTTTCTTATAATGAAAAATTAGTGGAAAAATGGAAGCATAAATTTAAACCAAAATTGATAAATAGAATATGAATATCATCTGAAGGAAAACCCCTACTCCCTAGAAGTTTTTATCACCAGATTTGCCAATCCATTCACAAAAATGGTCACTTCCGTATCCAGGGCATTGTAGACTCTGTTAAAAGAGCATGCATAGCCCCTAGCATAACTACCATAGCCTTTAAAGTGTGTACAGCCTGCCCGACCTGCCAAGCATTCAATCAGCACTCCTTTTGTGGCAAAGATTTTGGTGAGCGTCCTCTGGCTTACCTACCTTTTGAGCAAATGCGAATTGATTTTATCACTATGTCAAAAGCTGGACAGTATAATTTTTGTCTAGTTATAGTCGATTAGCTAACCAGATGGCCTAAAGCATTTCCTACTGCTCGAGCCACAGTGGCTTTTGTTGCCAAGATTCTTTTAAAAGACATTATTCCTTACTTTGGCCTGCCAGCATGAATTGATTCAGACATAGGAACTCATTTCACTGATTTGGTTTTGTCTCAGATATTCTTGTTTGGGGATAACACCTAAATTCCACATACCATACCATGCCCAGAGCTCAGGCCAAGTTGAGAGAATGGAGATCTTAAAACTATGATTAGTAAATTGTGCACTGAGACTCATTTAAAATGGCCTGAAATTCTCCCTCTGACTCTATTTTGTCTTAGAAGCAGGTCCAGGGGAGATCTAAACATCTCACCATATGAGATGTTTCTTGGACATCCCCCTATACAGGCTAAGCCTTTTTTCTTCTGAATACACATCATTACTAGGAGGAAATACTTCTATTGTTTCTTATATATAAGATTTTCAAATCAAATTGCTAGAACTCCATCAATCTAGAGCTGCTGTATAAGCAGGACCTATAGACTTCTCACTCTATGACTTGTACCCAAGGGACAAGATGTATATAAAGAACTTCCAGCTGACTGAGGCAACTCAGCCTGCCTTGGAAGGTCCTTTTTCAGTCCTCTTGTCCACTACAACAGCTATCAAAATTGGAGAAAAGGACTCTTGGATTCATTGCTCACATGTAAAGAGAGCACCTTCTATTAACAATGAGTTACTGTATCCTATCATGTTTATTGTATTTACTAATTGTTTTAACATTTAATTTTGTTTTTAAGTTTACATATTAAGTGAATCTATAATATTCTGTTACACTATGTCACTTTCTGTTACAGTGTTTTGGCTATTATATATGTATGCATTCTGTTGCACTGTATTTATTTGTGCCATCCTGTGCTTGGGCTGGTGACAATATCATTATCAAAGTCAATAAAATAGTTGAACAAAATCTGTATTAGTAACATTTGGAGAATTTGATGTACTTTTTTGTGATTGGGAATTTTGGTATTTCTTTGAATGTGCATTACCTGCTGTACTAATGTTTTATAAAACTGTTACTTCTTAAAAATCATTCGCACTCACACTGTGGATCATGGCCAAGTTTAAAAGGAAATGGATCTCATTTTGGGTGAGAAACCTTTGTAATCTGCCTCTACTTGGCTTATACTTTTTCATTCATTGTCAACTATATATATATAAAATATTTATTTATTTTTGTTATTGTTTTCCCTTCTACATGCAATAGAATATTTGAGTTTTCTTTTTTCTCCCATTTTTTTGTACTTGAAGCACATGTTACCCTTTTGCACTAGGGTAAGTTTATAATGTCCATTAACCCTACTGTTAATGCATACCCAAAAGCTTTAGACTTTGGAATCCTACCATGGATTGTTAAATATTATGGGATTTTGCTTAATAATTGTGTCTGATTCCAGGAGAAGGGATCACAAAAGAGCCACTGCACAGTGCCAAGGAGCACAAAGTTAACCCACACAATGCCAATGAGCACAAAGTCAAGGAGACCAACCAATCCTGGTGGGATTGATGAGATTATACACTAAGATATGGGACTTGAACTTGTTTGAGGTTTGAGGTTGCGGAGGCTATACATCCCCCTATATACATTTGACATACATCAGACACAGGTCTTCCCTGTGCCACATTCCTACAAGTACTGACATTTGGCTACCATTCTGAATCTCCTCTTCCTGAGAGCAAAGGTAGAATGAGACCAGGGAATACTATTTCCTGTCTGCTTCAGAATCTAGTCCTTTTTCTTTCTCTAATAGTGTGACAATTTTCTGAAGACCTGTCTGCTGATTGGGTAAGGGTATAATTGCTACTACAGCCTTGTGGGACATAAATCACTTTAATTGGAACCTGATTCAAGGACCTATTATAGGTTTATTTTTCCTTACTTTAGAATTTTTACACATAAGATTTTGATATTTTATATTTTATTCAGAAGTTATTTTTTCTTTTTTCTTTTGATTTTCTGATATTTTTTATTTTCTTTTGACAATTGATTCATATTCCTCATAACTCAGTCATGTGTCCCTGGGTGATCTGTGTGTTTGTCAACATTCTCCTCAGGGGGATTGTATTATTATGCTATAATGCAAAGTTTAAAATCTTTTGAGTGTAATTTTAGGATAAGAAACTTGCTACTTCCTCAAATCCAGAAAGTGAACTGTTTGTAGAAGGTGCCATGAAGATACCTGCAGAGACCACATGCTGCACCAAAAGATCCAGAGTGACCATTGGGATATGGTGATTGAATGCATTTGTTTTGAATGTACACTCTTAAGGGGACTGCTTTCAAACCGATTTTTTGTCAATGCAACTAGAAATCATTGGTTTTGTTCTTTTTTCTTTTTTATTTCCCTCTTATCCTCAACTTATTGTAATTTCCCCTTAGAAAGTGCAATGTTGTATGTACCTCTAGTTGAAGACCTTTCAAGTTGATTATGTGTACTGATTCCATGGAGAAACTAGGAATGTAAGTCTGGGAGATTTTTACATGCTTGTTTTCCATGAGAATCATAGGGGGGGATTGTGTAATTAGAACTTTGTACCCCAGGATTCTGTTTGCCAGAATCCTACTTTTATCCTTAAGTTACATCCTTATATTTTGGAGATAAAGGTCCTATAACCCTGTCCCTCTTCACTCTCTTCTCCCACAAATATGGTCAGGGAAAACTTCTCTTTACTCAGGTTCTTTCTATTTCCTCTACTTCAAATGATTATTAATAAGTCTTATAAAATATAATACTTGGAGTTATTAGATATTAATTTTAATATTACAGAAGGAATACAACATACCTTTGTATTCCTCTAGGGCTATCTAAACTCTCCTTCTTCATATTGTCATGTTATGATGGATAGAGGCCTGAAGAAGGCCTCTTTTTCTGGAGTCACTGATGTGTACCACTACATTTCTGATATAATGATGTCTGAAAAAGATGAAGCGGTCAATAAACATTTATTAAGCATCTACTATGTGCCATGGTAGGAAAAATCAGGTATCTGTCCTGGATTCACAATGGAGAAATCCAAAGTAATGCAGCCAAGGAGAACACTTTTTCAATGTTGATTAAAAGTTTTTCACTCTTCCAGTCATAGGAGCAGAGAGAATTGATGAGGAATGATTACCAAGGCTGATAAAATCTTATACAATGAGGAAGTTCATCAGAATGAGATTCATGGGGGCATAGCAGAAAAGTCCAAAGGAGTGCAGACAAATGATAAGTTGATAGTGGCACAGGCCATCAACTCTAAGAAAATCAAGGTCCAGCTGATTCACTTAAGTTTGGGGTAATATAGTGGGGAGGGAAACCCAAAGGAGTCAAGGCAGAGTTGATAATGTAACTGACATTTGCTTTCCAGTGATCAAACAAAGAAACCCAGGATGTAGTAGAATCTGCAGTTTGAGAGATTCTACATTTCTCATCTAGTTACAGAGAGCCCACTTTTATCAGGTCACCAGCAAGTATGCCTTTTTTTCCAATAAGACCCAGAACAGCCTACAGCCCTATAGGATATATAGCATAGTATTTATCAGTGTCTCCCCTTTGGCCATTATGACTATGGAAATTCTTTTCTCTTTCCATAAAGGTGCCTGCGTGAAGTATCTCAAGGACACAAACAGGTTCTCAGAATAAATTATCATTAGACTTCTGGAGTTGGGACTTCCTCAGACTATCCATTCCCTATACTATTTTTGAAAACTAATTGCTTGACTCTTACTGGGTCTTTGGTGGTATGCACTTGCCATAGCTTTTTCCTTTCTCTTGAATCATCACTGTCTAGCAAAATGATGTAATTTAATCTTTGAAGTTTCCTGATGTTTATTTATAATTATTATTACTCCAATGTTCACAAATACAAACAAAACAAACATTCATGTATTTAAAGAAAATATATTAAACAAAAGAAATAACAAATCTCCTTTATGTTAAAGTTACAGTAAAACCTCTGTTTTTATTGATATCTGTTATCATTGGTTCTGGTTTTCATGGATTTTTCCTATGAAAAATTTGTCTTGGTTTTTGTGGGTTGCCTTGGATTTTCTTGGCATGTCCACTTGACCTTGTTATGGGGAAATTATAGTATAGGTATAAGACTTAAGATAAGACAGAATAGATGACAGCTTGAAGAAATCTTGGACTGCATGGACATTCCATTGTGGAATGAAGCCAGGTTTTGAAAGAGGAGAGGGGTTTTGGCCAAGCTAAAGGAAGGAGGTTGTGGCTGTGTGGTCCAGCTTTACCAAGTATCCAAGGAGCAAGAAGAGTGGGATTTCAATGAGAAGAAGATACCATCTAGCAATTATCTTGACCTAGGTAGAGGAAAGGTCCTGGTCATCTGCTGGTGGACAACAGATTTATCTGCACTTACTCCCTAGTGCTGTTGTGGATTAACTGGATGTATAAGAAATTGACCATGTTTCCTGTGACACCTTGGAGCACCATGGTCAAGTGTAGTAAGAATATCACCTCTCCAGCCCTCTCCAATTTTAGTTAGAACTGTCCTTAGTTTAGTAGAGGCATTTGGGCTATTTCTAGAGTTAGTAAATCCTTCTCACCCACTTTCCTTATTTACCATCAATAAACCAGTTTTATTTGTTCTTCCTGATTCCTCTAAGCCATAAAGATCCCACCACTTGAGGTTATTTACATCATTGGCATTCCCTGGCTGATAGGTTGTCAGTTTAGCTGACAAACTGCCATTCTCCAATCCTCACATCCCCATTTGGTTTCTCTTTGTTCACCTATCAGTCCTTCCCCTTGTGAGGTGTGGAAGTGTCCCCAGTTTGTATGACACCCAGATATTCCCTTATCCCCATATTTCTTTTTTTAACCTTGATGATAATTTTGCAAAAACAAAGGACAATCCATGTGTTCTCCTGTTCAGTGTGAGCAATACATGTATGGAAAAGCAAATAAATGCATTTATCTATATAGATAGGAATAAAAATCAAATAAAACATATGGAGAATATACATCTGACTATACAAAATGAATGAGCTCTCTCATTGGGAGTGAGATATTTTATTTCAGTTAATTAGAAATTCTCCCATAAAATCTTAGCTGAAAAGAGGGACATAATCAGGGTAATAATTCCTATATATATCAGCTTTTTTTCCAAAGTTTTTTCAGATAATGCTTTGATACCTAATGTCCTTATGTCCTTCGAAACAATAACCTCTTTCTCCCCTCCTCACTGTCTTCCATACACCAAGAAGTCTCAAGAAGGGTAAATACCATGGTAAATGCTCATTTATTCTTTACATTCATCTTTTATATTAATTTAATATTAATTTTCATTGTTTCTATTAATTAATCAGTATTCATATTAACATTATTATTAATAATATCAAATTATTAACTAATATTAAAAATAAAATTAATATTTCATTGTTTTAGTATTAAATACTATATTCTCTATAAAATGTTTTAGCATATATTTTGGAGTGTCTAGAACAAATTAATTGGATTAACATTGATTCATATAGAAATAATGACTTTTGGTTTCAGATTTTGCTGATTGTTTTTGGAGAGATATCAGTGAAAACCAAGGTATCACTGTACTTTTCTTCATAACTACAAAGTAAATTCCATTCACAAGTATCCCAACTCCAACCTACCCTCCCCACCTCACAAAAGATATCCTCAGGCACGCCAACATGTTCATATAAATTAAATATTTCTTTTTTAATCTTCCTCTTTACTTTCTGGAGGTAACATTCTCAGTTTATTCTTCCAGTATTGGTTCTATGGCTGCATATAATGTGCTTCTGATTCTACTCATTTCAGTTCTCCTGATCTTATATAGTCCTTTCCAAGTTTTTTTTTAATTGGTTTGTTCTACATTTCTTATAGCACAGTATTTAAATGCAATTTGTTTAGCCATTCCCTAGTTGATGGGGATCCCCTAGCTTTCCAATTCTTTGCCAACAAAAAGAAAGCTTCTTTAAATATTTTGGAATATATGGATTCTTTTCCTTTTCTTAATCTCCTAGGGGAAAAGACCCAGCAATCTTTCTGGGCCTAAGGGTATAGACAGTTTTGTAACTCTGGGTAGAATTCCAAACTGATCTCCAAAATGGTTGGAGCAGTTCACAGCACAACCAACAGTGCATTACTGTTGCCATTTTCCCACATCCCCTTCAACATTTTTCACTTTGCCCTTTTGTCATTTTAGCCCATTTCTTGGGTGTGAGGAGATATCTTAGAGTTGTTTTGATTTGTATTTCTGTATTTTGTAGTGATTTGGAGAATCTTTTCATATATCTATGTATGCCTTTGATTTCTTCATCTGAAAATTGTCTATTCATATCTTTTGCCCAATTTTCAATTGAGGGACGGCTCTTATTCTTATAAATTTGACAAAGTTCACTATATATTTTTTATATGAGACCTCTATCTGAGGGGCTGTCTATAAAGTTTTTCCCCTAGTCTTCTGCCTTCCTCCTAAACTTGGCAGTATTTATTTTGTTTGTACAAAAAAACTTCAATTTAATGAATTTGAAATTATTCATTTTTCTTTTCAATTGTTCTCCATCTCTTGTTGACTCATAAATTCCTCTCCTATCCATAAATCTAATAGATAGTACATTCCCTATTCTTCTAGTTTACTTATTGTATCATCTTTTATGTCTAGAGCAAGTATTCATTTTGATCTTATCTTGGTGAATGTTGTAAGATATTGACCTATATCTAGTTTCTATCAAACTAGTTTCCAGTTATCCTTGCATTTTTTTTCCAAACAGTGATTTATTATCTCAAAATCCCAGATCTATAGTTTTGTCAAATATCAGATTTTTATAATCTTTTATTGCTGTTTGTTATATGTCTGTTCTATTCCATTCGTCTTTTTTTTCTCTCCTGAGCCAGTTCAAGATAGTTTTTTTTTTTTAATTACTGCTATGTAGTACAATTTAAAATCTAGTCCTGCTAGGCCTTGTTCCCTTACTTTTTTCCCAGTAATTCATTTTATATTCTTCATCCCTTATTCTTCCAAATTAATTTTATTATTTTTTTCTAGCTCAAAATATTTTTTGTTAATTTAATTGGTATGGTATTGAATAAGTATATTAGTTTATTTAGGATTGCCATTTTAATTATATTATCTCTGTCCATATATGAATAATTAATATTTCTCATTCATTTAGATCTCCCTCTGTGTAAAAAGTGTTTTATAATTATGTTCACATATTCATGAGTTTGTTCTGGCAGGTTTGCTCCCAGGTATTTTATTCTATCTGTGGTTATTTTAAAAGAAGCATCTCTTTTTACATCTTCTTGCAGGACCTTGTCAGTAGTACATAAAAATGATGATGATCTATGAGGATTTATTTTATATACTGCTTCTTTGGTAAAAATCATCTATAATTTCAACAAAAATTTTAGTTGATTTTCTGTGATTTTGTACATATTCCAGAATTTCATCAACAAATAGATATTTTATTACCTCTTTGCCCATTTTAACATCTTTTTTCCCAATTTGGAATTACACAAGTCCTTTGAATTATTTTTTCTCTTTTCTCAATTGCTAGCATTTCTTATACTATATTCACTAATATTGGTGATAATGGACATCCTTCTTTCACTCCCACATTATTAGGAATGCTTCTAACTTATCCTTATTATGGATAATACTTACTGATGTTTTAGGTAGATGTTTCAAATCATTTTAAGAAAAAGTACATTTATACCTAAGCATTCTAGGGATTTTAATAGTAATAAATGTTTATTTTCCAAAGGCTTTTCCTGCATCTTAATAGTTTGATTCTTGATATCAATTATGTTGATAGTTTCACTTCTATTAAATCATCCCTGCATTCCTGTTATATAAAATCTGTTTGGTCACAATTATTATCTTTGTGATATATTGTTAAAGTCTCCTATATAGTGTTTGGTTTAGGATTTTTACATCCACATTTATCAGTGAAATTGGTATATACTTTTCCTCCTCTGTTTTTATTCTTTCTGGTTTAAATATCAGCTCCATGTTTATTTAATAAAAAGAGTTTGGTAAAACTTCTTTTTTTACCTTTTATTTAAAATAATTTGTTTAATATTGGAATTAGTTGCTCCTTAAAGATTTGGTAGAATTTATTTGTAAGTCCATCTAGTCTTGATGGGATTTTTTCCCCTTAGGAAACTCATTTATGGGTTGTTCTGCTTATTTTTTTTCAATTTCTTGCTCTGATAGTCCAGGCAGCTTAATTTCTGTAAATACTCCTCTATTTCTCTTTCATCATTAAATTTGTTTTCATATACTTGAGCAAACTAAGAGCTAATAGTTGCTTTAATTTCATCTTTATTCATGGTATATGTACCCTTTTCAGCTTTATTAGAAGTGATCATATTTTTATTAACCAATTTATAAATCAATTTTGTAATTTTTCATAAAATTAACCCTTAGATTTACTTATTAATTCATTTCTTCTTATATACAATTTTATTTCTCTCTCCTTTAATTTTTAGGACTTCTAATTTGATGTTTAGTTGGGGATTTTTGATTTGTTATTTTTCTAGTTTTTTAAATTGCATTTCCAATTCATCTTTTCTTTCTCCATTTTATTAATATAAGCATTTAGAGATACAAATTTTTCTCTAATTGCTGCTTTTGTTGTATCCCATAGTTTTTGGTATGTTATCTCATTATTATCATTCCTTTTAATTAAATTATTTATTATTTCATTAATTTGTTCTTTAACCTTTTCATACTTTAAGATTAAGTTATTTATTCTCTAGTTTTTACTCTTATTTTCTTGGGTCCCTTATTGTATACAATTTTTATTACATTTTTCTCTAAGAGGTTGCATTTGATATTTCTGCTTTTCCACATTTAACTATAATGTTTTTATGTTCTAGCATATGGTCAATTTTTGTAAAGGTACCATCTACTCATTTAATTTTTTCTTTAAAAAATTGGATACTAAAGCATTTGGTGCATATAGATTTAAAATTGATAATACTTCATTTTCTATATCTTTTAAAATAACATAGTTTCCCTGTATATCTCTTTTGATTTTATCTATTTTAGCTCTAACTTTCCCAGAGATCATGAATGTTTCCTCTGCTATCTTTGAAGCAATAGAAGTATAGTATATATTTTACTCCAGCCATTTAATTTACTTTAGATGTGTCTCTTATTTTTACATGTATTTCTCTTAGTCCCTCAGTCCTTTAAGAAGCTTTCCTTTGCTTGGTCCCCCTTTTTCTATCCAGTCCCTACCTTATATCATCCTCTTTTCCTTCTGTTGCTCTGTACATTCAGAAGATTTTTAATCTTTTTATGTATGTTATTCCCTCTTTATCCCAAATCCAATGAGAATAAAGTTCTAGTTCTACCCGCCATCTATCTTTTTATCCCCCTTTCTATGGCAATTCTTCCTTCATATGAGCTAGTTTTTCTACCCTAAATCTTCCTTATCTATTCAACTACAATTTTGTCTCATTATGTTGCAGTCACCTTGACCTCAAGTTTCTATCTATATGTGCACCTTCAAAATATACAGAAAATAATACCATTCCCAAGTGTCCTAAATAACATTTTCCCGTACAATAATCAAACTTTTTTGTTATTTTTAATAGACTATTATTAGTCTTTTATCATTACCTTTGTATATTTCCTATAGATCAAATTTTCTAATGAGTTCTGGATTTTTCCCCAGAAATATTTGAAAATCCTTTAGTTTATTGAACATTACATTTTTTGCTTTTTAAAAATCATGTCCATTTTTACTGGATACATTATGCTTCATTCTAAGCCCAGTTCTTTTGCTTTACAAAGTGTCTTTCAAGTCTTGCATTCTTTTAAAGTTGTAGATTCTAAGTCTTGTGATATTCTCACTGTTGCTCCATAGTATCTGAATTTTTTTTTGTTCTTTGTTTTATTTTCTTCTTAATCTTGGAGCTATGGAACTTAACAATCATGTTCCTATGCATGTTCATCTTTGGGTCCCTTTGAGGCAGTGATGGATAGATTTTATTCATTTATGTTTTACTCTCCTATAGAATTTATGGGCAGTATTCCTTCATGATCTTTTGGAGTATGGCATCTAAACTCTCTTTTTGATCCTAACTTTCCAGGAATCAAACTATTTTAATATTATCTCTCCTTGATCTTTTTTCCAGGTTAATTGTTTCTGTGGTAAGATGTTTCATATTCTCTTTTATTTAATTCTTTTATTTTCATTCATTCTTTTAATTTTGCTTTATTATTTTTATTGTCTTAGGAAGTCATTAGTTTCCCCTTGTTCAATTCTAACTCGTAGTAGATTATTTTCTTCTATGAGATTCTGTATCTTTCATATTTTTCTTGCATTGCTCTTATTTTTTCCTACTTTTTCCTCATCCTCTCTCTCTTTTTTTTTTTTTTGAGATTTTTTAAAAGTTCTTCCAAAAGTCTTTTTTGAGCTTGTGATCCTTTACTGTGTTCCAATGATATTTTTAAGTTGTTGTTTTTACTTCTTTGTCTTCTAAATCTGAGCAGAGATCTTCTCTGTCCCCATAGTAAGTATCAATAGTTGGTTCTTATTCTTTTGGTTGCTGATTTTTATTTTAGATTTTAATGGACTGGTTAAAAAAAAGGACTAAATTATTGACTTTCTGTTGCTGGTCCAGAGATCCTATGGTGCATGCTAACTTTGATTTCAGGATTTTTTGGTGTTTGATTTTTTTTCATGAATTCTATTTAGCTATTTCAGTTATTATAACTCATGGTCCACTGTGTTCCCTGGGTTCTGTGTTCCAACTCCAGTCTGTGATTGATCTCAGATGCTACAAACATAGTTAATGGGCAGTTATGTCCCTACAACTGCAA
The DNA here is from genome assembly GCF_016433145.1 of Gracilinanus agilis. NCBI lineage: Eukaryota > Metazoa > Chordata > Mammalia > Didelphimorphia > Didelphidae > Gracilinanus > Gracilinanus agilis. The sequence goes on from NC_058130.1 coordinate 660,244,059, forward strand.
GTAGCCAGGCCAACTCTTCTTTTAATGACCATCTGGGACCTCAAACTCCTAGGAGCAATCATAGATGGCAGGACTCCAGTACCTCAGCAACCACATTCACAGGTGTATACTCCCTCCTCATTTCTCCTCTCTCTCCACCACAGTCTGGGACAGAGCAGGCATGAAGTTCTCTGTTGCCTGGTCTGTTGCTCATCTGCAACTAGGTGTTTTGCCTTTAGGGTTATGGGTCTGTGGACTCCATGGAATCCATTCCTTCAGCCCCTAGCTGTGAGCCAGCAGGAGTGGCAAGGGCTACCATAGTTATAACTGCTACTGCTGCTGCAGCCCCCACTGCTGCAGACATAGCGGCATCCAGAAACCCAGGTTATAGATTCCAGTAAGGTCCTCCAAGTTATAAACTCAGTGGCTCATGAAACAAGATTAGGCCACTAATCTGGCCCTTGTGGTTTATATTGATGATTCGAAGCTGTTAGCTCTGTTTATGCCACAGTAAAGTCCATAGCTGCTTTTGCAGATTTTAGAATTGATTTTATGTATTTTTGGTTGTTTCTGAGGGTATTAGGAGGGCAAGGAAGCTGTATATCTAACTCTGCCATCTTCCCACAATACATCTCCCAGTTCCTGCTTTTTAGAAACTATTTTCTTGCTGTAAATTAATAATGAATTTGTCTCCAGGTAAAGATAAATTCATTTTTGTTGTTGTCTGAGAACCCATTTGTTAGAAGAAGTGAAACCATGAAGGTAAGAGCAAAAGTGATCACATACAATACTCTGTAATTGTTATTTTTCTTCTATAAAGAGAAAAACTAAAACAATTAAGCATTCTGGTGACACAATGCATAACCTCACTAATAAGTGCTACACACACACACACACACACACACACACACACACACCACACACAGCTTACAATACACACAATCTATATGTTTTATCTCAGGTGGTTAGCTTGAGTGTAGGTGGCATGAAGACATACATTTGCATATTGTTTCTAAGATTACTGATGTTGATTTGGTTATTGATTCCAGAATGAGATAGAAAGAGGGATGGGAAGTGAGGAAAGTACTTAGGTGACATTCTGATAGGATATGGTGTTCTCACTAATATGGAAATTACACAACTGATCAGGAACTGGAATGCTGAGGCCAGGGTCTAGCAGCATAGCAGTAAGATAGATTACTTTTATTTGCATAGAATAATGGTTTTTTTCTTTGTTTTTAAAACCTTAACTTCTGTGTATTGGCTCAGAGGTGGGAAAGTGGTAAGGGTGGGCAATGGGGGTCAAGTGACTTGCACAGAGTCACACAGCTGGGAAGTGTCTGAGAAAGGATTTGAACCTAGGACTTCCCATCTCTAAGCATGACTCTCAATCCACTTAGCTACCCAGCTGCCCCCAGGATAATGTGTTAATAAATAAAACCACAGATTATTTCATGTTAAATAATTTCATGAAATAAACTAAAAAGCAAGTTGAAAATTTGAGCGAATTTTAGCTTATAATGAAAATACCTTATATACTTTTAAAGGCTATAATAAACATTGCATCACCACTTTCTTCCATGAGCTTCAGGGGCACCATTAGCTTGATCCTTTATTCCAATAAAACAGACTATAAATATGAACATAACCAAATTCATATTTTATCTTAATCAAGGTATAGCCCTTAGTCAAAAAAGAATTTTTTATGGAAAAACCAGCTTGCTATTAAATTTAGGAGTGTGAAGATTTGTTAACCTAACAAAATAAATTAGAAAAAAGGGAGATGCCTTATTTATATTTCTTCTAGGAAAAAATAATATTTGGAGTTCATTCCAAGCTTTTCCTTAAAATTTTCACTTAAAAAACTATTATTGTGTGGTCAGTCAGAAATTGTACCCAAAAGGGTTGAAAATTTGCCAGCATGAATATCTCTCTTTGGTGGAAGACTCCTTTCACCTAGGATATCAAGTCAACCTATGACTTGGTGGATAAAATTTAGGGAGCTGCCTGAGGAAGAGGGGTATTAAATGATTTGTGCACAGATACAAATAATGATTAAAAAAGGAAGAATTTAAATCCAGGAGTTCCTGTCCCCAAGATGAGAATTACACTACACAAAAATGCCTCATGTCACCAAAGAAATCAGCGAAATGTTGATGAGATGGAAGAGCATACTAGATTTCCACAGCACATATTGTTACACTTTTCTTTAGATTCTGTTCCTTGATTCTCTCAAAAACTGAAAATATACATGGAAACAGCAATGCTCACACTTTTAACATTGGAACAGCTGGTATGTGGAGTGGTTGAAGAACGATGGACATCTGCTATTCTGCTTGAAGCAGAGATAGCATTTTTTAAACCAATATTAGTTTTCCTACTTCTTTAAATAATACAGATTTTTAGATATTTCTATCTATACTCTTGGTATGCACACAAGCAATAATGGTTTCAGATTTTTTTCCTCAATATTTAATTTGAGAAATTTAAAATGTGAAGGAATTGGAGTCTGTTAAGAGGCTAACTTCTCACAGATTTATTCATGATCTTTTATTTTCATTTTATGTGACAGGTGATACATGGGAAGATAATGGTATTACAACCATTACTTTTCTTTCTTCTCCCTGGCAAAGACATAGACCAGTGGTTCCCAAACTTTTTTGGCCTACCACCTCCTTTCCAGAAAAAAAAATATTACTTAGCTCCCCCTGGAAATTATGAAACTATTTATTGAATTCAGAATAGAATGTAATACAAAAAAAGTGTGTCCATCACCGCCTCCCTGGATCACTGTAGCACCCACCAGGGGGTGGTAGAACCCACTTTGGGAATCACTGATATAGACAATCTCAAAAATGGTTAGTGCCATCAGTAATAGGAGTATAATTGGTACCCTGTGACCCAATTCATGTTCTTTTTATGCTATCCAGTCATAATTTTTTGCAGCTATCATTGGATATTTAATTCAATGATCTCCTGGGGTTCTATGAAGTTGTAGGAAATATCTTCAGTAATGTTACTTTATGTAGCCTAATAATGGCAGGGTCATGTTCTTTTAAATTTTATATGATGATGGAAAAAAGGAAGGAATAGATAAAAACATTCATTAAGGATCTTCTATATACTAGGCACCACATTAAGTATTTTATTTTACAAATGTTTTCTCAATTGATTCTCACAGACACCTCCGAAAGTTAGTGTTTTTGTATCCTCATTTTACAAGGAAAGGAAGTTTGTGATGAATTTTTCAAGGGAAGATAAATACTTCAGAGTTTAAGGGACTTGCCCAGAGTCATAAAATTAGTAGGTATCTGGAGCCAGATTTGAAATCAGATCTTCCTATATCTAGACCCAGTGAACCTTCCATCTGTATTGTGTAATAAAATTATTGTAGAAAAATCAATGGAATGGCAGTCATTTGAATCAAGATGTTTACAAAATTAGTCTTTTATTCATTGGTTTTCATATTAGGGGACAAAAAACATCACAGAAAGGTTCTGCCACTGTCCTCCAAAGAGAACTTTCTGTCTAATGTTAAAGCTATTGGTAGTCCTTGACACAAATTAAATATTATGATGTCCAAAGAAAAAATAAAATACTAGATGAAAGTATTAATAAAACATTGCATATCTTTTGGAATCGTGTGAATTATCTAGCATAAGGAAAACAAATTCACATGAGAAAAACCAAGTGTATGTAAAATATACATTACACAGTCATTGTTATATAAATGCATGGATAACCTATATTTTTTGCCATTAATGCATGTCTATAGGAGTGGAATATATGTTCAAAACTATTTTGATGGTGATCTTATTGACTTAAAATTGCTTCCAAAACGGTAAACCATTCATGCTTTGCCATCCAGTTTGACATATCTGTGTTCTTTCAAAAGTTCATTGTAAGATATCTACCCAATTAATTAGAAGCTTTACTGCATTGTGTGCAGCTATGTGTCCATAATAGCGGTGTGTGTGTATATACACACACACAGAGCGATACAAATACACACGTATGTCTTTGGGATTGGGGTTAGATATGCATACATAACTTCTGTCCCAATATCCACTGAAATGGAACATGGGATTCTTTCAGTTTGGTGGAGATGAATGGCCTGCTCTGCATAAGAGGAGGAGTAAATTTCATAGGTAGTGAGAATCAGTTCTCTGCCAGTCTCCCTTGGAACTCTTTAAGCTTTGAATCATGTTTGGCTTCCAGGATTGAGAAGAAAGATGGAAGAGGGCAATTTCACTTTTGATTGTTGAAGTAAAACATTATGGAAATACAGGAGAAGCTCTGGCAGTCTCCGTTATTTCTTTACCAACCAGGTAGCTATAGTAGAAACTTGAAGGAGTTTACCCCTTGGGCGAGATCAAGAATAATCTCTCCTGAATGAGCTGTGTTAACTTGCTCAATTGTAGATCTCATTCATTCTGTATTGTCTAGTATATAATCTCCTCAAAAATTTTCTCTGATTTTTGTTTGCTATGGTTTGGATAAATGGATTTCTTTGCCATTTACTACATATTTTCATTGTGGAATTTGTATTAGGTAGGAAAAACAATCAAGCTTTTGATTTAGAGCTTTTAATCCCTCTTTCCTGAAAAATAACAAAGCAATCAGAAAATAAATTAGATTTGATGATGGTCCTTAGACTAATAATATTTAAGCAAGCAAATAGTTACAATTCTAGCCTGGACCCTCTTTTTCTAAGGAGGACAGAGTGGTGGCCTCTAGCCCAAACTTCCTGCTTCTCCTTCTGGTACAAATGGAAGTTTTCCTTGGGGAAAGGAGGATGGCAGAAGAGCCAGAAATATGACTATTTTGACTCCCTTTGGATCTACATTCAAATGACTACATGTGGTATTGTATAAATACTGCCACTTTAACATTCTATATTCTTTTCTCTAGACACATTGTAAAGGAATATAGAAAGTTAAAGTGGTAGTATTTATGCAATACCACATATAGTCATTTTTTTAGCTCTTGATATGGATGTCTCCATTGTATTTCATGTTTAATTTGGACTATAGTTATTTGTGTATGTCTTATCTGCTCTTGTTAGATTTTTAAGCTTCTTAAGAGAAAAGACTATGTTAGATTTGTTATTTTCATACATTAGTATACATTATTGTATACTAATTCTTCATATGCATTCATGAATGCAGAAGGCACATAATAAATACAGGTGAAAATTAAAGTGGATTAGAGGAAAATGAAATGAATTGAAATATGTACAATTGACTAGCATTATTTTGACACAACCTTGAATATAAAGTCACTGAGAAAGCTGAAATTCAGACTTAATTCCCTTAGAAATATTCGTACCATTCTTCCTACCTTTACATACTCTATTTTCTTGGAAAATCTAATTCTCTTTATAAAAGATAGAGCAAAAATGAGATGATATGAAACAGTTATGACTTCCAAAAAATCAAGAATACAGTATAAATTTCCTGGTGAGTTTTGGGGCATAACAGAGGTTAGAAAATACATAAAGTAGAGCATGAAACAAAACTTCATGAAGAGGGTTGCAATAAAACTCCAAACAAGAGAGCCTGAGGAGTTTAATATTTTTAATAAGATTTTAAAAATTTTTGTATTTTATTCATATTATCACAGTCTTAATTAGGGAAATACATAACTCATGAATAAGTGGAAATAATTCACCTTACTCACTTCCACATATATTCAGCCACCATTTTGTGCATGTATGCTTTTGCTTTTATTAAGAAAAGAAAGTTTAAAAAAGGAGAACAATGATATCTTCATCTGTTTTGTGGAAATACAAATCATAGGGAAAACTTAGAAGACTGCTAAAATTAGAAATTAGTAATATTACTACACTTACTAAGGCAAGGCCTATATACTTGGTAAGCAAGAAAATATATCAAAAGTTTAAAAGTATATGGGTGGTAACATGGCTGAGTAGGAACATATTCAGCTGAAACCTCCCAATCTTCCCCTCAAAACAACTTTAAAATAATACCTCAAATCAAATTGTGGAGTTACAGAGCCAGCAAAAGGTCAGAATGAGGCATTTTTCCAGTTCCAAGACAGCATAAGAGGTTGGAAAAAGAGATATGTCAAATAGAGAAGTCTAGCCTAGAGTCCACATGAATGAAACACCAGTGGTTAGGTGGGGTGATGGTGATAGAAGAAGCAGCAGCAGCTTTGAAAGTGGATTTGGCAATTAGTCAGAAAGATAATGCAAAAATACCATTTTGCTAGTCATGGATCTAGGATCAAATGATCTTTGGGAATTCCATTACCTATATCAGTGACAGCAAACCTTGTAGAAACCATGTGCCATGCCCCATACCCCACAGACCCAGTAGCACAGATAGAGAAGGGAGGAAGCATTCCCATTGGTTCATTATCACTTCTTGGCCCTAAGGGATCAGGAACCCTAAGGGAAATTATTTCCAAGGGAGGAAAAGCCCAGAGGAGTAGTACTGATTTCAATATAATGCTTTTCCTCAATAAGGACCAGAGTACACACAAATAGAGCAGTGATCACACCTCTCCTCAGATCATACCATCTTGGAATCATGAAAACTTCCCAATCTCCAGAATTAGCTTTGAAAATATCATTGCAGAAAATGTCTCAAGTTTGATACAGAACCCCTTCACCCATCAATATCCCAAGGTCATTATTAATAGTAATAAAATATGCTAAGAATGATCAACTGGGAAAAACCTAACAATGCACCAGTTGTCATGATTACACAAACAGGAAGCTATCCTTCATGTTCTTCCAAAGAAATGCTAATAATTTCCTATAATCTTAACAAGTTAATGTATGATATCATCAAATTTACCAAGGATATGAAGAAGAAGTTTCAGAAACCTATAAGCTCTACTTATGTATAGGGTGTTATATTTATTCATGAATTATTCATAATTTTCAAAGATATTAAAGTCTACCTTCCTTTTATTTGCGAAAAGAAGGGGGTGTATGAAATGTTTTTTATTTCATTTCAGTTCATTGATTCTATGTTCATGAAGGAAATATTCTGTTGCAAATATTAAACAACTTACATTCTGATCAAAACAAAGCTTGGTGGTATAAGGACAGGTAGAAAAAGAAAGTATAATTTCTCCAGCTCTAAAGCTAATTTCTTTTATTTAGATATAACATTTTTATCCAGCCACACAATGAATTTCCTAAACTGTTCCCATACTGGTTGCCCATTTTTCACAATGAGAAAGTGGGACATGGAGAAAATGTTCTCATTTATTGAAAGTGTGAGAGAAGGTTGTTTATCTAGGTTCTTTCTGTGAATCAGCATCCAAACTTAGAACATAAGAGGGAATGGAATAGAAGAGTTATATTTTTTGTTACTTTTATCCCAAATAATATGAACTTTACCTTACGTGTTCTTTGGTAGGATTTTGCTTATCTTTTCAAGAAGACCTAACAAATCTTAAGAAAGACTATAGTCTATTTTTATATTCAAAAATATTTTTTTTTACTTTCAATAAATCATTAGAGAAAAAGAACAAAGGAATCTTTTCTATAAAGGGGAAAGCAAAAAATGAACTTATCTCATTGATTTAAGGTTTTCTTTTTCTTTTTTTTTTACTAGCTGAGACAGCAGAGAAGGTGTTGGAGTAAAAGAAAGAGTTGGTAAAAAGGATGAAAAATGAAGATATGGGATTTTATATAATAATAGACACTAGACCATAATCTCTTGAGGGCAAAGATTATTTCCCTTTGGTCTTGTATATCCTGAACTTTGTATAGCACTAAACCTGAAACATAATAGTTCTTTATTAAGTATTTTTAAAATTTAATTGAATATGTATCAGTAAAAATGATTTCCATAAGATTTTTTGTTTTATATTTACCTACAAATTAAAAGAATCTATGATCTTGTCATCTGCTGATCTTAAAAAAAAGGATAAACTTATTATAATTTCTACAGAAGGTGACTTTTGTTACTGTTTTAATAAGATTTATATATTTTCACTACAATCACACATTGCCACTTACTGTTCCTTTGTCATGTGGCCATTATCATTTATTCTCACATTGGACCCACCAGTATCCAATCATATTGCTCCCTCATGATTGCCTATTTAAGAGGATTTAAATCAGTGATTCCCAAAGTGGGTGCTACCGCCCCCTGGTGGATGCTGCAGTGATCCAGGGAGGCAGTGATGGACACACTTTTTTTGTATTACATTCTATTCTGAGTTCAATAAGTAGTTTCATAATTTCAAGGGGGCTCTAAGTAATAATATTTTTTCTGGAAAGGGGGCAGTAGGCCAAAAAAGTTTGGGAACCACTGATTTAAATGGTTTCTAGTTTAAATGTTATATAAATCAATGAAAATTATGAGTTGGTGAGCACTGCAGATTGCTAGTCATGTGATATGAAATTGCCAAGTAACATCAATAAAAACTCCAACACATTTGTTTGCCAACCTAAAATGTAATGCCTTTTAAATCACCAATGCAAACTTAACTTCCCTCAGAAGGAAATCACATTAAGGGACATTAAGAAAACACAGTATTTTTCACATCTGTACTTTTGAAAGTACATTAACTGATTCCAAAGATTATATTTGGAGCTTCTTAGAAACCTATTAATCCTTTTTAAAAACAGAATCTCACACCCCACTGTGTAAAAAGACAGGTCAGTCTGTGGGATATTAAATGTCTTGCTTGTAATACGTACAATCACTTTTTCCTCTGCTATTACACAAATGTGTTCTGTCTTTATATTTATATGATTGCTTGGTTACGGTTCCATAACATCATTGTAGATCTCATTCACCATTTAAAAAATTGGTTACATTACATGAAAATGTTGCAATATCTAATCAGAGCATGAATGGTTAAACAGGATCTTTGGAAATAAAGTCATTATTTCATAAATAAAGTAATTAGGTCATAAACCTTTTTTATTTTTTCTTTCATTTTAAATTGTTTTTAATAATAGCACAAAGTGCCAGTGCAGAAAAGTGGGAAAAGTGTCAGTCTTGAAAGTTCTAGATTCAAGCACTATCTCTGACAAATACCAACTATGGCACCTCTAACTGTCCTAAATAGAGGCAGTTACATGGTTGGAAAGTTTTTCCCCTACATTTCTGAAATCATGGGTCTGAAGCAAAGAAATAATGAAAAAATTACATATTTGTAAAAGGGAATTCTATGTTCTCTTTGTGTTTACACTTGTGAAAGGTAATCCTTTATTGCCTTTGTCTGTTTTGAATTAACACTTTGGTTAACAATAACTTAAGTATCCCTACTTAGTACCTCATCAGACTGTGAAGGCAGGATTAAATCTCCTTTGTCTACTTTTAAATTAAATCAACAAAAGCTTGAACACCATACTTAGCACTAGGTGGAGGAGCTCTCCACCATTTCAACTCAATCAACCAGGAAATGAGAATTCACACCTCAATCAGCCAGCAATTTGTGATCTCTTTGGATGAGTATTCACTTCTCCAGAAGGTGAGAAGTGGCTCAAGTTATGATTATCCCTTGTGAAAAGGGGAGGGGACAAGAAGCCAGTATAAAAGGCATTGAATTTCTGGGCCTAGGGAAGTCATCTCCACGAAAGAAGTCAGCTTCAAGAAGAAAGCAGGCTCAAGGAAGAAATTCATCCTCAGGAGTCACCTTCAGCTCAAGTCATCATCTTGACCTCCCTCTTGGAGGGAATTTGGGTGAGTGGATAGCTGGATTTCCCTTCCTGTCTTCTGGAGAGTTAAATTCCCATTGAAGGTCAACAAGTCCTGGTTGAGTCAAGCACTGGAACAACATTTAGTTGGATAGGCTAATGTCTTCTCTACCCTTTTGTATTTCTCTGCTTTCATCTTTTCCAGCTCTTTTGTAAATAAAAGTTATTAAAGTCATTTTGACTTTGAATAATAATACTTTGAATCAGCAACAACCATTATTATTTATAATCTTCATATGTTTTAGTCAAACCATTAAAATTTAATTCTTACAATATACATTTTTAAACTATAAAAATCAAATGAAAATAGCAAAGACAGCGGATGTCATTTTCAGAAGAATAAAAAAACAAATCAAAAAAGTAGAGTAAACCCCTCAAAATCATAAAATAGACAAATATATAAAGCTAGCGACCCAGCATACCATTTAATCCTTTCCCATCCAATTCCCACTTTAAGGTACAGTTATTCCAGCAATACACTGATATATTAAATAGCCTAGTTTATAAATGTTTTCACCTGGAGAAAGTTGTACACAGTAACAATAATAGTGTTTAATAATCCTCTATGAATATTTTTAACTATTGTCAGCAACACAATGATACAACTATAAGGGATTAATGATAAAAAATGACAAAAAAAGGCTTTCATCTTTCACAGAAGGGACAGAGTCTGAATATAGATTGTGGCATACCATTTTCACTTCATTTCCTCCATGAAATATTCTCTAGTGTATGTGATATATGTCTTGTTTCACAATATAATAAACATGAAAATGTACATTTTATGATAACACATGTACAAACGATATCATATTACCCACCATATTGATGAGAGAGGAAGGATACAAGGGACAGAGAGAAAATGAATCACAAAATATCAGAAAATAATAATTAAAAATTGTATTGCATGTTATCTGAAAAAAAATTGACATTTAAAAAATCAATGTTCCCAGTGATAAAGTTTTTATCACTGTCCTCAGGAGATTATTTTATTATCCAATCATTATTACCATCAGGAAGTTTTCATTAAATATTCAATCCAAATTTTCCTGGCAGTGTAAAACAGTGCTGATTCCTCCCTTGCTGTTTCTATCTTTCAAATATTTGTAGATTATATTTCTCAAAATTCCTTAGTCCTAACTTTGGCAAAAGTTATTTAATTAACTTGATTTTCAAAGAATGAATTCGTCTGTTCCTCTGATTGATTAGTTAGTTTTCTCTTAGAGTTTTAAACTAAAAGACAGTTTTTAATATGTATATATAATTATTATTTTATATACTATGGCAATGATTCATTTATTATATCAGTTCTATCTGCATTTTATACATTCTATGCAATATCACTTTTTATTAAAGAACTTTAAAATTGAAATATGCAAATTAATGTGACTAACCAAAGAAAAAAGTAGGAGGAACTAAGAGTTAACATTAGAATTTCAACTAGAAGGAATTTTAGAGAACATTAAGTTTGAAGCACTTATATTTTAGAAAAGGATCCTGAAAACCAGAGAAGTTAAATGATATTCTAGATCACAAAGGTAATAAGCAAAAAAAAACTATCACAGGAAATCTCACTTTAAATTCATTATACTTTCTTCTATAATCTGCTCCTCTTTCACATTTTTCTGAACCACCTTCCCAATCTGATTAGGTCAACCTAACTTAAGCATTATTAAATACCTGCTAATTTTCTCTTACTATTCTAATTTTAGGAGATACAAAGGCAAAAAAATAATACTCAAATTTAAGAATTTAGGTTCAACAAATGGCCAATTTCCTTAAGATACTGAGAGTGAGACATTTTGTGAGGATTAAAAAGAAAAAATAAGTAGAACCTTCCAAAAGAATATTCCTTGGACCTGAATGTTCATGAATTCTATGTCACTCCATTTAAAGTCACAAAATACAGGATTCAGGTTTTTAAACAGCAAATGGAAGATAATGTAGATTAATACCTATTCAGAGAAAAGAATCTCTCATTGGATCCCCCATATTGAACACAGTTTTGGGCACATAGATCAATCATTTCAGTCATGTCTGATGCTTTGTGATCCCATTTGTTGTTTTCTTAGTAAACCTACTGGAAAGGTTTGTTATTTTCTTCTACAGTTCATTTAACAGATGAGGAAATTGAGACATTTTATATACATAATTTTTTCTCCATATCAGAAATTCTTGCTGCCACAGGAAAATTTTTTACTTCTGACAATTGTGAAACAGGAGTGACACCCAGTGGCTAGAAGCATTGTTTATGTGTTTCTGTTCTTTCTCCAGTGAATGATTTCAGGAAGTTATTTGTTTCTTTGATCTTCATGAAGCTCTTTACCAAAAAAACAAAACAAAACAAAAGCCCCACTTTTATCAGATTTCCTAAGACAAGATAATACTTTTACACATATGCCTCTAATTAGAAAGAACCAGATATTTCCTCTGAATTATAGACATTGACATCCAACCGACTCTATTCAAATAATTTGAAAGATGATTTTAAAAGGCAGATCAGTAGTCGATAAAAAAGATGATAAATTCTCTTACTGCTTTTTTGTTTTCTTATAATTTCTAGCATAAACTCTGGTCTTTTTATTTATTCATAGTAAGCTAGTGGGAGCATAATACACAAAACTGTGAGAAAAAAGGAAAACAGAATGTTGTTCCAAATAAGCTCCAATCTAAATGATTGATTCCAGTGAAAGACAGATCATATCTCCTAATGAAAATGACCTATTCAGACTAACAAGGAGGTCTAGACATGTGTAGGTAGAACAGATATATGGTATCATGATACTATTTCAGGGAACCAAAGAAGTTGTTCCCTACTGAAATTGAATGATTAGATTTTATTGAGTAGAATGTGATTTAACAAAAATTTTAAAGTATCTACCATTTATGAGGATCTGTAGTATGAGGGATAATGATATGAAAAATAGAATATTCTCTATCATGAGAGAAGCTGAATAGTAGATCAACTTACACAAATTTTTTGATATACCTACTCTGTGCCAAGAATTGGAAATGCAAATGCAAAAATATATTCAAAATAAAAACACAATGATTTTTCTTTTACAAAGAACTTCACTAATCACTGGGGAAAACAGAAAATTACCACAGAAGGTGATGGTACTTGAATTGATTCCTGAAGGAAGCAAGAGATTCTAAAAGGCAGAATTAAGGAAGAACACTTTTGTCAAAGGGGAACATCCTTTGACAAATGGTAGTGAAGAATGGTAGTGAAGCTAGACACATAATGACATGTAAAGGGAACTACATGAAGTTAGGCCAGCTATGCTAAAATGCACCTGTTAGACATTTTGGGGGGCTGATTTATTTTTATTTTTTACTTTATTATTTTATTAATTTTTCTTATACATAACATAAAATAAATGTAACATAATGGTAATAAAATACACATTATTTATATAAATAAAATTATTTATATAAATATGTAACAAATTCTAATAAGTATTCTTATCCAAGAGAAATTCTCTTTTCTCTTTTTATGTCTCATTCTTCCCTCCCGCCCCTTTCCCTTTCAACTCCCCTCAAGAAGGCAGGTAATATTATATAGGTTGTAATCAGCCTGAAAAGATAGTTTGAGTGAGACTGTTAAAGTCTTTAAATGTTGAAGAAGAGAGTTTATTATTTTTTAAATCTTTGAAGCAATATGGATTCACTGAAGCTTCATCAACAAGGGAATGGCATTAGTAGAGAGAAGAGGACATTGTGGATGTAATAGGAACACAGAATATATAAGAAAAAAGTCTGCAACTAAACTGATTGATTATGAGCAATAAGAAAGAAGACTCAAGGATCATATTATGGTTGTAAACCTGGATAGCTAGAACAATATTTGTGCCACCAATAGAAATAAAAAGTGAACAGGACTTGAGAGTTTGAAGTGAAATCAAATGATTTCTACTTGAGATATATTAGCCTTGAGATATCCATGGAACTTGTAGTAGGAAACAGCTAATAGAAAATTGTTGATATGGAATTAGAGCACTAGAAAGAGAGATGGAGATTAATATAAGAAATAAAGAGTCATTTGCAAAGAGAGAGTAATAGAATACATGTTAGATCAATTAAAAAAAGAAGAGAAGAGGGCCTAGGATAGAGCTCTGAGGTATACTCACACAAATAAGATAGTATATAAATTGTGATCCTTAAAAGAAGAAATGGTTGAATATTTAAGAGGAGAACAAAATGAGCCAGAAAAGTGAAATTTCCATGAGTAAGGGATAGATAGTCAATAACATTAAACATTGTACAAAGGTCAAAAAGGAAGTAAAGAGAGAGGAGTAAAGCCCAGTATGCAGCTGTACTCTCCCAACATTCCCTGTCAAATAGCCTTAAGATAATGCCTTAAATCAAATTTCGAAGCCAGAGTCAATGAAGGTCAGAAAGAAAACATCTTTCCCCTCTGAGATAATTTAGGAGATTGGCATGCACCACTGGGGTGAGTACAGGCCCAAAGTGAAGCCAGAGCACTAGTAATGGTCCTTAGGGTCCATTGTAAGAGCAGCATTAGCAACAATTTTTTTTTTACTTCTTCCCCATTACTCTTTTTTTTT
>NC_058130.1:660261855-660291862 GCF_016433145.1 Gracilinanus agilis
GAATTGTCTCTTTCTGGCTTCTTGTAAGATTTTTTCTTTTGCTTGAAAGCTTTTGAATTTGGCAATAATATTTCTAACCGTTTTCTTCTCTGGATCGAATGTAGTGGGTGTTCTATGGATCCTTTCAATGTCTATATTGCCCTCTTGTTGTAGGACTTCAGGGCAATTTTGCTGAATAATTTCTTTTAGTATGGAGTCCAGGTTTCTATTAATTTCTGGTTTTTCTGGAAGACCAATTACTCTCAAATTGTCTCTTCTAGACCGTTTTTCTTGGTCTGTCACTCTCTCATTGAGATATTTCATGTTTCCTTCTATTTTTTCAGTCTTTTGACTTTGTTTTATTTGTTCTTGTTGTCTTGAGAGATCATTCGCTTCTACTGGCTCAATTCTAGCCTTTAGGGATTGATTTTCGGCTATAATCTTTCTGTTTTCCGCCATAATCTTCTGGTATTCCTTTTCAATCTGGTCATTTCTCGTGTTCAATTGCAAGATTCTACCTTTTAAACAGTTATTTTCTTGCCATATCTCTTCCATTTTCCTCAAAATCTCAGTTTTGAACTCTTCCATAGCTTGTGACCCATTTTCCTTATTTGAGGAGGGTCCAGATGCTTGTTTGTTCTCCTCCTCTGTTTGCTCGGTTGTCTGGATTTTCTCTGTGTAAAAGTTGTCGAGTGTTAAAGGCTTCTTTTTCTTGTTGTTATTCTTTCTCTTCTGAGCTTCCTGAGACTGGGTAGCCATCATTAGCCCAGCAGCTTCTCAGCTTTATCCTTGCGCTCAGTGTCTGTCCGCGGTCTATTGGCTCCTGAGGTCTGAGTTCTGGTTTTTTCCAAGGTCAAGACCCCTGGTGGACCCCCTTGCTTGATCCTCTGCAGGAAGTTCCTTTACAAGTCTCAGGGCGCTGCTTCCACAGTCGTATACCCGTCTGCACTGATTCTGCACTCAGGTTTTCAGAGCTTTAGTTCCTGGCTGTGTCTGCCTCCACCCACGCCTCCACCCGTGCCTGTGCTCTCAGCCCATGCTCTGCGCCCAGCGTCCGCTCTCTGCTCCCGTGCTCAGATTTCGCGTGCGTTCTTTGGCTTATTGGGGTCCTAAATCTTGCTGCAGGCCCCGGAGCTGCCAATGACTTGATTGGTGCCCCAAACTTGCTCTATTTCTTTTTAACTGGCTTCAGCGCTATAGATGTTGTGTGTGGAGGGGTTGGGGGTAGGGTGGTTGCTCAGCCCGAGATTTAGTGAGAGTTGTTTCACCCCTTTATAGCATGGAAATGCTTCGATTCCACATACCTTCCACGCTGTGCCCTGTTGTGGGGTTCCTCCGTTCGTCTGGACTTGTTTTTATGTCCCCTTGAGGAGTTTTGTGTGTTTCGGTCAGGAGAGGTTAAGAGCTGCTTCTTACTCTGCCGCCATCTTAACCCGGAACGCCATTAGCAACAAATTTTTAAGTAATTTTTTGGAGTAAGAGAGTCAGTTTGTTGCAGTAAGAGAGTCAGACACTTAGTCAGAAAGTGAATTCAGGGGCCTTTACTATCACAGCATATAGCTGATGCTGATTAGCAACTCTACTGCTCATAAATAGTTTTTAGTTATAGTCCTAGGGCAGAGAAGAGTTCTTCTATTAGTCACAAGGTATCAAGGGTCTAGGTCAAGTTCCAAGGCCACAATGACCGTGCAGCTACGGAAGAATAGGGGACCTGGTAACACTTTTAAGGTAAAAAAAAAAAGAACTAATATTTCTGACTACAGTGGAGGAGCAGTCCTTCTTATATGAATTCTGAAGCACAGACGAAGACAGGAATGATAATACTTCTTCCAGGATAAGACCACCTTGGAAGTATAGAAAACAGATAGATCCCCCAGAAATAGCTTTGAACACAGTGGAATGAAATTGTCTGATGTTTGTTATAGTGCCTACCCAACCTCAGGCAAAGATAGCATAACTTTAATATAAAGTTCAAAGTTAAGAAACAGGTTGGGAAAATAAGAAAAAAATAAGAAAAAAGAAATTTAACTATTGAAATCTACAACTTACAATTTTCATTTTACTTTATTTTGGGTTTTAGTTTGGGGTTTTGATTTTATACGATTATTTTCTTACAGTAATGAACAATATAAAAATAGGTTTTGCATGATAATACATGCATAACCCAAAATAGAATTGCTTGTCATCTCTGGGAAGGGATAGAGACAAGTTGGATTTTATAAATTTAGAAAACTAATGTGGAATATTGTTATTACATGGAATAGATAAAATAAAAATATCTTTAAAGTATAAATAAAATAAAAATCTATGACTGTGTCGGAGAAGATTGAGACATAAACTTAGAAAAAAGATAAAAATATGAAAACAGCTACAAACAAAGCCTCAAAGAAAAAATGTAAATTAGACCCAGAACCAAAAAGAATGACTAGAAGAGCTCAAGAGAAAGAGAACATAGTAGTAGAGGAAAAATTGTGAAAAAGATAAGAGTAATAGAAGTAAATTATAAAAAGAGAAGTAAGGGCTTGGCAAAAGAAGCACAAATAATATTAAGGAAAATAATATCTTAAAAATAAAATTGACCTGATGCTAAGAGAAGGACAAAAATTCACTAAAAAAAAAAAGAACTCCTTTGAAAGCCTAATAAGCCAAGTAAGCAAAAAAAGTACAAAAAAATCACTGAAGCAAAGAACTTTAAATAAACAGAATTGACCAAATGGAAAAAGAGGTATAAAACTTCACTGAAAAAAATAATTTCTTGAAAATTCAAATTAGGAAATCAGAAGCTAATGATTCCAAGATACATCAAGAAACAATTTTAAAAAGTTAAAAGAAAGAAAAAAGGAAGTATGTGAAATATCACATCTGGGAAAAAAACTGACCTAGAAAATGAATTGAGGAGAAATATTTTAAGAATTATTGGAATACCTGAAACCATCATCAAATAAGAAGATCAACATTATATTTCAAGAAATGTATCAAGGAATTGTGCCCCAATATTTCAGATCCTGAAGGTAAACTATTTACCAGAAGATAAAATTAAGATTGAAATTATACAATAATTACTAAAAGATACTCCAAAATAAGAACTCCCAGGAATATGATAGCCAAATCCCAGAGCTCCCAAATCAAAGAAAAATAAAACAATCAGAAAGAAAATGTTCAAATACCTTGGATTCATATTCAACATCACAAGAGATTTTGTTGCTTTTATGTTAAAGAAGTAGAAGGCTTGGAATATAATGGGAAGGGAAAGGACCTATGATTGAAATCAAGAATCCCCTACCCAACAAAATTTATTATAATCCTTTTGGGGGGTGGGGAAATGTATATTTAATGAAATAGAGAATTTCCAAGCAATCTTGATGAAAAGACTGGGACTTATTTTTTTGCTGGCAAAGCTAATATGTAAATGTATTTGCATAATTTAACATGTATAATTAATTTCGTATTGGTTGTCTTTTCAGTTCGTGTAGGGGAAATGAAGGAATCTAGAACCCTGAATTTTTAAAGTGTTAAAAAATAAAATTAAGAAAAATGAGGAATGAGGAAAAATGCTGATTTTATCAAAAAAGTAATCATTAGTTTCTCATGTCAATGGTGCAGTGGAAGCCTGATTGAAAAGTAGAATGAATAAAGAAAACAGTGAGAACATGGAAGCAGTCAATGTAGGTAACATTGTCTTGGACCTTATAGTCTAATCAGTGATATTACTTTCACAAGTAAGAATAGCACAAGATCACATGTAATACACTTAAAGGTCATACCCAAATAAAGTGCTCTAATTAAACTGAAGAGGGAGATATTTTCAGCTAGGGGCATGTAGAAAGATGAAATGTTAAAGGAGTGGCACCTTGGCTTGGAAATTCAGGAAAAGCTATTTTAGCAAGTGGATATGAAGAAGAAATGTATTCTAGTTATAAGTCTTTTCATTTCACACTATGTGGATGTAGGAGATGGTAGTTTAAATTCAAGGAACAGGTAGTAATCTAGTTTGACTAGGACACTAATGTGAATTAATGTTGGATAGATTGGTCCAATTCAGTAAGGCTTATATGGCATACTAAGAAAAATTGATTTTATCCTATAGACAATAAGAAGCCTCTGATTTTTTTTCTTTTTAATAAGTACATAAGGAAATTGTTATCATTGAATTCATCAACAAACTAACTGAACTTATATGATATTTTAAATTTTTCAAAGCACTATTCATATATAGCATTATGGTATTTGTGTGTGTGTGTGTGTGTGTGTGTGTGTGTATGTGTGTGTGTGAATGTGTTGATATTCAGGTGGCCATGTCATGCTCAAACTCTCACTACTACTAGGTCTTATACTAATTAGTTTTCCTTTTATGTTCCAAGGCAAAATGGACATGTGATGGAATCTCAAAATTCACTAAAAATGCAGGGACTTTCTAAATTTGTCTCATCTCCCACAATGAGTAAAACTAGGGAAACATCTTTTTCAGTAGCCCAGCTTGTTTAGGTTTGGACAAAGTTTATATTAATGGTTGCATAATTTATTAATAATATCAAATACCATCAAAAAGGAAGAAAAACATCTAAATCACATTTTGAAGTTTGTGGAGGGGCTTCTGTTTCATAATTTAGTCAGAGTCTGATCCTGCCAATGTTTATTATTCAAGGAAATAATAAATTCCAATTTTTCCCAGAGTTATGATAGCATGATTCACCAAGTCAGATGAAAAATCTCTTTTGGAAGCCTTTGGTGAAGAGAAACATGCACCATGCTTATGAAATGAATCAATTCTATATGAGAAAGGGAATTTGGAAATATAAAGCTTTTAAATAGATTAGAACTAAAAAAAAAGACTATAATGGTTCGAATTGTACATTTGAAATACATTCTATTTTCTAATAGGCTAAAAGTATTGAAAGTTTGCTTTTGCTGGTCATTTCGTTTTCAAGAGAAAATTATTTGGTGCCACGTACTTTAAATACTAGCAATCAATTGGACCATTTATTAATATTGCTCTTATGTTAAAATATGAAAGTAAAAAAAAAACCTCTCTGTCTTTTCCCCCACTTCCACATCCCTGCAAGGAGAACAGAATATTTCAAAGTAATACAATATTTGAAGATAGAGCTTCTTACTCCTTGTGAGATTCTGGTCCAAAATTTCCTGATCTGGAAAATTGAGGGTATGGGCTAGATGATAACTAAATGATCTCATGTTCTTCCTTTTCTAATTTCTATGATCCTCTTATACCTTTTGCCATACATAGGCTTAGTACAACAAAAATTTATTTTTTGTATTGTTTGCTATATGCATTTATACTGGCCTATGTATCAATGTTTCTCCAAAGTGTGTTTTAATTCAGGTAAGCCTAGGGACAGAAATGAAGCAAAATGAAATAGACAAATTTTTGTCCAATTTAAATTAAACATAAACAAAGATTTACTAAAGTGCCCTCTTTTCAGAATTCCTTAATTTCCTGGATTCCTTCAATGTCCAGATAAAGTCCCAACTTCTATAGGAAGTTTTTCCTGATCTCTCTTAATTTTAGTGACTTTTCTATGTAGATCGTTTTTTTCTTTTATCTTGTTTATAGCTTACTTGTACTTGCATGTTGTCTCCCACATTTGACTGTGAGATCCTCAAAAGCAGGGACTATCTTTTATCTTATTTTGAATCTTCAGAACTTAATATGGTACCTATCACATTCAGTGGTTGTGGCTGCCCACAGTAGGAATTTTACAAATATTTGAGGATTAACTGATTTCAAGGCATGATGTGAGGCTACTAGAGTTTCAAAGATAAATGAGAAATCTGACCTTGCCTTCAATCTTATACTCTATTAGGGGATACAACATATACAGAGATTATTTAATATAAGAAAGAGTACTAACAAAATAGAGGTTTGAGGAAAGCCTTCCTTCTAGACTGCCTCTCCTTAATGGAAAGATTTCCTCAAACATCTATTTTGTTAGTACTCTTTCTTATATTAAATAATCTCTGTATATGTTGTATCCCCTAATAGAGTATAAGATTGAAGGCAAGGTCAGATTTCTCATTTATCTTTGATCATTTGATATTTTGACTAATCCCTTTAGCCATTCATAGAGGCCAGAATGAGTAGATTCTCCCAACTGTACACCACATCTTGAGTTGCATAGGCCTGTTAAATAGCATCTTTTTCTTCACCATTTGTTATTATTGAAGGAATAACTCCTAAGCCTGAGCATAAAATTGTATGTTACTCTTTCTTACCTTCCATTTCCAAGCACATGAGGTAAATATAGAAAAGTGAGATTCAATGAAAATCACATAAATTTTGTACTTCTGGAAAAGACTATAACCAGTCCAGTTTCTTTCTTTCTTTTTCTTTTTCTACATATTTTTACTAAACAATTCCTCCTGTGAACAAAAACTTAAATGTTTTTTATATAATACCTATGATCTTTGAATAAGTTTCTCTTGACTAAAATATTCTTTTAACTTTAAAAATTAAATCTTTATACACAAAAAGAACTGATCGATTAGAGTAGAAATGGAAACCTGAAAATATTTATCTGAATTCTCTTGATATTTTATATAGAAATTATTAATATTTGGTCTAAATTATTTAACTAGCTCTTTCAATTATAAAAATGGCATGTGTAGATGAAATTAAAGATATAGGTATTTGTTAGTGACAACAATATCCCAAACTGGAAAGGAAACCATTTAAAGGCTAGGAGATAGGTTGTGGAGAGGCTAACAATTGGTGGTAAGCTCCCTGAAGGCAGGGACCATATTGTTTATATTTGTGCCTCCTCAGTATCAAGCATGAAGTTGGCAATTAGCAAATGTTGTCAAGTACATAAATAAATTGATAAATAAATTCATCAGATATTTAGTATCAATGGTATGTGAAATTAGATCATTTATACTTTAGAGCAAAGCTCAAATAGTAAACTGGGATAAAGGAGAAAGATATATGGTTACAACAGCTCCCGCTCTACTTATTTTGAGGAAAAATACATTCATTTTCCAAAAATAATAAGTGGACAAAGCAAAGACACTGATTCTGAGTATCTTAGATGTTTCCCTCCCCTCAAAAGGCTGAAAGAACTCAGAGCCCATTTTAGCCAGCAAGTATAACACCTTTCCCAACCAATGGCATGGTAGCCAAAGACAACACTGAACATAAGTTCCTTCAGAAAATTTTGTGAAGGGGCAAACCATAAAGACTATAGTGACCACAATTCATCAACAATTGAAGTATGTTTTCAATAATCTAGGATCACACTATACTGAAAAAAATTAAATCAAGCATCCCTATTACTTAGTAGTTAATCTGTGGGAAATCCTAAGACTAAAAAATCAGTGCCTTATGTCTAGCCAGGTAATTTATCTTCTGTAAACCTAACAACAAATGATGTATGTCATAGATGTATAATCCATCAGAGGGACTGTACATAAAGCAGTGTGGATTTAAATTTACTAGAACAAGATTTGATTACTCTAAACCTTCTATCTTCCAACTTAGCCCATTTTCATGGCTGTTCCTCAAACCTATAATTCTCTCTCTTCTCACCTTCATTTCCTAGATACTTTTGCATTCTACAAGTTCTAATTAAAACAAAAAGCAGCCCTTCTCAGTCTTCATTAATGCTAGTGGATTCCCTCTGTTGATTATCTACAATTCACTCTGTATTTATCTTGCTTGTACTTTGTTGTTTGCATGTTGGTTCTTTCTCTTTCTATCCTCATAGCTTTGTACACTGCCTGGGAAATAACTGGTACTTAATAAATTATTTATAAATTGATTTATTATCATTTGCTTGAAAAACTTTTGAATATACTTTCATTCAATGTTGATATTAGAATCTTTTAAAATGTTTATTGACTTTTTAATATTATAATCATATCTGACTCCTCAATAAACCCTCCTTTGTAAGAAACCAACATCAAGAAGTATTCATTAAGTATCTACTCTGTGCCAGACACTTTGCTAGGCAGTGAGGACAAATTACAAGAAATAAAATAATTTATTTGCAAGTTTACATTTTAATAGGAATGCAAAACATAAATTCATACATACACATATACAATTATGTATATGTGTATTTATATACATACACATCGAAATTCACATATGTGACACATATGTACAATATAAAGGTAAAGTTAATATGTAAAAATGATTAATACAAATAAGTAATTTTATGAAGTAGTTGCATTCCGTCAGTTCATACTTTGAAAGTATAATAAATACATAATGTAAATAATGTATTTCTATATTGTAGGTGTTCTTATAAAATATTTTTGAAAGGATTCTGTTAACGTAAAGGATGAAAAAATAACAACAATCCTTAACCCAGAGATACCATTGGTAGGAACACAGATTGAAAGTATTTTCATGTCAAGATCTATAAAGTAAGACAAAAGAGCTATTATCAAAGCAGTATAATGTAAAATTGAAAAACAAAACTGATTAAATATTAATGCCAAACTATAGGAAATTATGATGTCTTAATAAAAGCATTGTATCAGTTAATTAAGACTAACAACTCTGAAAAGTACTAAGAAAGAATGAGAAGTGCTAGAAAGACCATGAAATAATGCAAAATGAAAAAGAAAGTTGAATTGGAATAACCAGGTATGCAATATCTGTGCCATGTAAAAGGAAAAAGCAAAAAATAAATGAGCAAGAATTCCTAATATATACGACCTTAGTAGGGTTACATAAAAGCTCTATTTTCCATATTTAAATTAATTTAACTGCTAATAGTTACTAAGTAAATTTAATTAGCTGAATTATTCAACATTGTACTTAAATTTAATTTTAAAAAATATAGTACTTGAAATTATTTTTAAAGTCATTTGTCTCAGTAGAAGAGCCTTAAATTCTCTTCCAACAAATATTTCTCAAAATAGTTCAAGGGTCCATGGTAGTTGAATCAGAAAAAAAAAAAGAACCTTGTTTCATGATCTTTTGACAATCAATATCAAATGAGGAAGAAAGCAAGGATAAATTCCTGCCAAAAATTTTTTGGCTTGGTAATGAAGAATATCCTGCCAAAGTCAAAATGAAAAAAAAAAAGGAGTATTCTCTATAGAAGACAGATTTTCATCATTTCATAGATTTATAGTCCAAATGCATCTTACAGCAGATAACACTGTGCTTACACTTACACTACAAGATTAATTCCATAATATGCATAGCAACCACAAAGAGATAGTCCAAGTAATCTATAAAAGAAAAAAAACCAAAAGATATTAGGAAGGTATGCTGTCCAAAATATAAAATGAAGTTAAAGTAAATTAGAATACAGCACATATACATTGAACTGGAACTTCAAATAGACAAAATAGGGGGAATATTCAAAAGGACATGAAGAGTGGGTGAGTTTTTATTTGGAAAATAATGCACCACTTCCAATGATCTCAAGTAGCATATGTTCATTATGTTCATCATTTACTCTTTTCCTGGTGAGGATGCTATATGCCTAAAAATCATGAAATGCCATAATCTCAAAAGAATCAACATTTCTGTGCACCCAGATGACAGTGGAAAAGTATGCTATAAAATCATATCACTTTAGAATTTAAATTAGAATTTAAAGAGACCTCACTGACAATCCAGTCCAACCTATATTTGTATCTAACATCTAATCTGGCATGAGCCCAAAATGTATTGTATTTCCTTCTTTCCTGAGATCTTCTCACACTAGCATTGCTTCTGATTTCTTGGCCTCCTCTCATCCATAGAAGCTAATCTCTGGGATTTCAATTTCAAGAAATATCCCTGCTAAGGACAAATTTTCTACTTCAGGATTATTCTAATGTTTATTGTTTTTCTTTGCATTAAGAACGCATTTGTATTTTAAAATATTCTAACCATTAATTCTAGTTCTAGTCTGTGAAGTCAAACAGAACCATTCTAATCCCTCTTTCATTTGGCATCTATCAGGACTCTCCTAAGTCTTTTCCTTCTGACTCTAAATATCTCTAGTTTTTTCCAATGTTCATAATTCTCTTTGCAGAGAAAAGAATCGAAAAGGATTATCAATTAGCAATAGTACACAAAAATTTTTCTTCACCAATTGGTCTCTTATTCCATTTTCTATGTCAGATTATACTACATGTTTCTCTGCTGTTATTTACTTAATGTTACTTCATCCAGTGTAACATCATCCCTGCTGCTATTGAAGCAGCACTGCAATAATAAAGAAGACTATGGATTATCTTGAATCTTGCTTCAATCCTTAGTTGGAGTCTATGGAAAGGGGACAACTGGGCTGTTGATGAGATACTTATTGGAAAAAGCTATTTAAGAACCTTATGATACTTTAAGGTCATCAAAGGAAACAATTGGTTTATACTGATTACATTAGTATAGCTATTATAATATAAGAGATAGTTAAAATTCTTAAGATATCTATGATATGAGAGAAGTGTAGTATTGATACTTCATGAAGGAATAACAAAAACAAAGGAAGAACACTATAGACCATTACCTTTAATGAATATTGATGCCAAAATTTAAACAAAATACTTGCAAGAATATTATAACAATATTTTACAAAGATCATATACCATGATCATGTAGCTTTTAAATCAGAAATGCAGTGATGGTTCAATATCAGGAAAACTATCAACATAATTGACCATATCAGTAACAGAACCAAAAGAATCTCAATAGATGCAGAAAAAGCTTTTCAGAAAACACAATATCCATTTCTATTAAAGTCCTAGAGAAAATTAGAATAAATGTAATATTCCACAAAATGATATATATCATCTATCTAAAACCCTTAGCAAACATCTGTAATGGGAATAAGTCAGAAGTGTTACCAATATCAGGTATTAAATCAGGATGCCCATGATCACCACTACTATTCAATATTGTACTTAAAATGCTAGCCACAGCAATAAGAGTAGAAGAAAGTGAAAGCATTAGAATAGGTAATGAGAAAACAAAATTATCACTTTTTGCAGATATAGTGATTATATCTATATATTACATGAATTCTAGATAATAAAAATCTAATCAAAACAATTAACAACTTTAACAAATTTGCAGGATATATTATAAACTCAATCATTAGCACTTCACTACCATACCAATAAAGCCCAATAGAAATAGATAGAGAGCTGTTATTTAAAATAACAGTAGACAATATAAAATGTCTGGAAATCTATCTGCCAAGAAAAACCCAAGAACTATATGATCACAACTACAAATCACTTTTTATCCAAATAAAGCCAAATCTAAACAATTCAAAAAACATTAGTTGTTCATAAATAGGCTGAGTCAAGATTTTAAAAAAACAATTCTCCCTAACTGAATTTAATTATTCAGTGCTGTACCAATCAAACATCCCAAAATTACTTTATAGAGCTAGAAAAATAATAGAAAAATCATCTGAAAAATTAAAAAACCCCTAGAATATCAAGAGAATTATTTTTACAAAAATAGGAAGGAAGATGGCTTAACTTAAAGTGGCAACCATCAAAACCATCTGGTACTGGCTTAGAAATAAAGTGTAGAATCAATGTAATAGACTATACAAACTCAACACACAATGGTAAATAACAATAATAATCTCTAGTTTGGCAAGCCCAAAGATCCAGGCTTTTCAAAGAGCCCTCTATTTGACAAAAACAGCTAGGAAAACTTGAAAACTATGGTCCAAAATATATGTAGACCAACATCTCACTTCATATATGAAGATAAAATCAAAATGCATGTATGATTTAGAAATAGTAATACATAAAAAAGAGGGAGTACAAAATAGGTCACATGTCAGACCAATGGACAAAGGAAGAATTTAAGTGAAAACAATACATAGAAAATACTATGACATGGAAAATATATGTTTTTTGCCCAAACAAATGCAATGCAACCAAAATTTAAAAACAGCATACTGGGAAAAATCTCTGGCAAAGGCTTAATTTCTCAAATATATAGAAATCTGAATCAAATCTTGAAGAATACAAAGCATTTCTTAATTGACAAATAGTCAAAGGAAAAGAAGAAACTACATCAGAGAAGCTAACATGACAAAAAATGATAAATGTTGGAGAGGATATGGAAAAATTGGAACATTAATACACTGCTGATGAAGCTTTGGACTAATATCACCATTCTGAAGAATAATATGGTACCATTCCCAAAAGATCATGAAACTGTGCATACCCATTTGACCTAGAAATACCACTACCAGATCTGTATCCCAAAGAAATTAAAAATAGGAAGAAAGAAACTATCTGCACAAAAATATTTATAACAGCTCTTTTTTTCTCATGGCAAAGAACCAGAAACTGAAGAGATGTTAACAATTGAAGAATGACTGAACAAGGTTCTGTATATTATCCTAATGGCATACTATTTTACCATAGGAAATGACAAACAAGATGATCACATAAAATATCTGGAAAAACTTATGAAGTTATGTAACATGAAGTGAGCAAAATAAGGAAAGTATTGTACACAGTAACAGCAATAATGTATAATGTCAATTGTTAGTGATAAATATTAGCAATGCAAGGATACAAGACAACTCCAAGTTACTCAATGTATATTTAAGCATGCCATTTCACTTCATTTCCTTCAAAAGCTTTTTTTTCTTTTTGCTTAATATTTAATTAAATTTTTACAGATTGATACAACTTTTAATAGTCATTTTATGACATTGTGTAATCAATGTTTTTTGTCTCCTTCCCAATCCTTCATACCTCCCGAAGAAGGCAGGTAATATGTTATTAGTTGAACATGAGTTATACAACACATATTTCCATGTTCATCAGGTTGTGAAAGAAGACACATAACACACCAGAGAAAAATGTATGGAATAAATGAAGTGAAGAATGGTACACTTCTATCTGCATTCAAACTCTCTCAGTTCCTTCTATGGTGGTGAGATAAGCTTTTTAGCCTTTTTTTTTGGTCATGAGTCCCTTATAGTTGTCCTTGATCCTTGTATTGCTGATAACAGTTAATTCATTCAGAGCTGATCATCATACTTTATGGTTGTTATTATAGAGTGAGTTTGAATAGTGAGTTCTTCTTCCAGAAACTTGGATCTTTGTGTTGTCAAATAGGTATAGCTTTAGTTTAACCAAAGATTTCCATCAAAATGTATATAAGTAGAAAAAATGGAGACTGTGATTTATGAATGTATCTGTGTGTGTTCATATGTGTAAGATCCTTAATGAGAGGCAGGAAAAGAAATATTTTGGGAAGAATAAGGAATAAAGTGAAGAAATGGAGGGAATAAAAGTGTTGACTGAATTCCTTTGTCCATTTCCAGAGATCATACTTAATAGGAACAGTAGTAAAATCCATGCTTTGACTTAATGAGCACTTCAATCATAAAATTATAAAATCTCAAAATCAGGAGTTGAGAGACATCAGAATACATTTAGTCCAACCCCACTCAAAATATAAATCTGAGTTACAACATTTTTGACAAACCATCTTCCAACTTTTACTTGAAGATCTCCAGTGATAGGGATATTGCATAGCCGATGGATTAGGATTTATTTATTTGTTTACCTGCCTAACGATGGTTTCATTAACAGGGCAAGATTAAAAGAAAAATATGGTCAGTTGTTGTATGCAACATTATTACTTAAGATGACTTCATTTGCAATCATTTTGAAGCATTTTTAGTGCTCATAATAAGACAATTTCCATGAAGTCACTCTTCAATTTTCATTAAGCAGTAGAGGTAATAGATAGCAGATTAGGAGGCAGATAATCAACTGAACTTTCCTAACATTCCCTTACAAATAACTTTAAAGCAGTACTTCCCAAACTTTTTTGGTCTGCCACTTTCCAGAAAAAAATATTACTTAGAGACTCCCTATCACATACTATCCCTACCCCCTTACAGTTATTCACTGCCCCCAAATGCACCTGTGACCATCACTGCCCCCCTAGATTGCTGCAGCACCCATCAGGGGGCAGTGGAGCCCACTTTGGGAATCACTGCTTTAAAGTAACAACTGCGATGAAACTTTAGAGCCACAGAACCAATAGAAGGTTATAGTAAAACATTTTTCAGGCCAAATAAAACTTAAGTAGTTAGCAGAAGACTGTGACTATGTGATGGAGTCTGATTTGGAACTCTCCCATTTGTTATCAGCAACAGTAGCCTTGGCAGCAAGAGAGGTAACTTGAGAAAGTCTAAACCTTAATATGGTAAGGGAGTCAGACCACTGAGCAAAAAGAGATAAAAGGATACCCTTAGTGGGATTCAGTGTGCAGAATGGCATCTCTATTGTCCATATGCAGTTCTTGGTTGTTTATCAGGATTAGTCCCAAGTAAGCAGGGCCTCTGCTTACAGTTCCAAAGTAAAGAAGATTGGGCACTTTTGTCTGGAGTGGATGAGGTCCAAGGCCAGGAAGGATTGTAGGGGAGACCCTCCAGTGTAAGGACAAGAGTGAAGAAAAGGAGATAAGAGACCACGTCTCTCTAATGATAACACCACTTTTGAAACACAAAAAATTCATAGATCCAAAGAATTACCTCAGAAAAAAGAGGCATAAAAAAGTCTTGATCTTCGTGCAATGCCTCCCCACCTACAAGAAGAGCAGAACCTAATTTTAACATTAAGTTAAAAACTAAGAAATAGACTGAGAAAATCATCAATTTAAAAAATCAGATAAAATTCACTATGATATGGTAAGGAAAACCAAGACATAAAATTAGAAAAAAAGACAATAATGTGAAAAAAGGCATAACCAAAGTCTCAAAGAAAAAATGCTAATTGGATCCAAAGCCCCACAAAAATTCCTGGAAAGTTAAAGAAAGATATGACTGGTAGAGGAAAAATGGGAAAACACTGATAATATTACAAAAAATTATAATAAGATACAATTAAAAACTTGTTAAAAGAGGCAGAAAAATGCTAAAGAAATTAAAGGATGCACAAAAATCCAATGAAGAAAATAACTTTTTAAAATGAGAAGTAGAAAAGTGGAAAAAAAAGGTACAAAAAATCACTAAAGAAAAAAATTGTTTAAAAATTATAATTAAACAAATGGGAGTAAATGACTTCATGATACTTTTAGAGATAATGGAATGAAAAAACGCAAAATAAAAGAAAACGTGAAATATCTCATTAGAAAAACAAATAACCAAGAAAATAGATCAAGGAGAGAGAATTTGAAATTATTGAACTACATAAAAGGCAAGATTTTTTTAAAAAGCCTAGACATCATATTTCATGAAATTATCAGGGAAAACTTCTCCAATATCTTAGATCCAGAAGGTAAAATAGAAACTGAAAGAGTCCACCAATCATCTCCCCAAAGAAATCCTAAAATGTAACCTTCCAAATATATCATAGCAGTAATATTTAAAATTGGATTTGGTCAAATTAAGAGTTTTAAAAAGTTGTGGTCACCATTTATAAAAATTGACTCAAGTCACGAGGTTGTTAGTAGCTTCAGCAGCTTTATTACAGCAAGGTAGTGATAGTAAAGGGGGAAATGTAGGAAGGAGTTAGAAAATATTGCCTAGCTAAATATTCTAGCTAAATACCTATAATTACCCATCCAAAGAAATCCAGCTAAACTCTGAAAAGGCTCCCTCAAGTCCCAATATCAAAACAGGAGTTGTGGTAGTCTCTTCAGCAAGAGCCAACAATGCAGAATCACTAATGCAGAATACAATCCAATGCAAAGACTCCAATGCAGCAGCATCCCTCCAACTCAGAAATCCAACACCAATTGCCTGTTCAGCTCTCCAGTCTAGCCTTTTATAGCTCTTTTCCCATATCACTTCCTTTCTCTCTGGTTTCTATTTCCTTTCACTGTGGGCTGGTCTATCACATGTCAGGAACCAATTGTAGTTTCTTAATTTGCCTGGCACTTCCCAGGGGAAGAGGGGCCAGGCAGTACTTGTGGGATTATGGGATCCACTTCAGGTCTTTAAGGTGTGAACTTCCTTTTCTAATAAAAGTGTTTGACTAAGTGTGAAAGGAGGGGGCACTCCAAGTTCTTGACTGATTAAGTTAAAATAAACAAAGGAGGATAAATTCCCTTTCACATAGCTAAATTTTTGAGCTCCCAGGTCAAAGACAATATACTTCAAAACATAATTTGAAGAAAAAATTTTAAAAATCATGAAGCCATAGTCAGGATGACAAAAGATTCAGCGGCTTGCACATTAATGGACTGGAGTGGTTAGAATAAGATATTCCAGAGGACAAAGAGCTGGGATAAACAAGAGCAAAGAATAATCTATCCAGAAAAAGTGAGTATAATCCCTCAAGGATTAAAGATGGATATTTAGTGAAAGAGAAAATTTTCAAGAATTCTTGATGAAAAGGCCAGAACTAAATATAAAACTTAATGTTCAAATACAAGCCTCAAGAGAAGAATAAAACAATAAAGAGGAAAGAGTAATCCTAAGGGACTCAGTGGTATTAGATTATTTATATACCTAGATGGGAAAATGATACCTAAAATTCTTAAGAACTTTATCATTAGTGAAACAATTAAAAAGCATTTATATAGCAAGAAGGCAAGAATTTGAGTTTATTATGTTTGGTGATCTCCAAAAATTAGGGAGTGAGAAAGAGAGATGCACTGGAAGAAGAAGGAAGGGAAAGGTAGAGTGGGAAAATTTTTCACACACAAAAGTTACACATAAGATAAACCTTTTACAATGAAGAAGGGAAAGGTGGCAGATAATACTTGAAATTCACTCTTAGAATTGATTCAAAGAGAGAAGAGTATATATACCCACTCAATTGTGAATAGAAACTTACCTAATAATGAATTAGGAAAAGAAGAGGACAGGACATAGGAGGGGGTTTCACAAAAGGGAGAGAGGACTAAAAGAGTTGATGATTAGAAGAAAGATAGACTTCTGAGGAGGGACAGGAAAGAAGACAGAAAAAAAACAGAAAGAAGTGGTATAGAGGGAGTGTAGATTTAGTAATCATGACTATGAATGTGAATGCGATAAGCACACAGAAACAACAGAAACAAATTACAGAATGGATTAGAAACCAGAATGCAACAAGATGTTGTTTACAAGAGACACACTCAAGACAGAAAGACACAAACAGATTTACAATAAAAGGTTGGAACAGAATCTATTATACTTCATCTGAAGTAAAAAAAAAAGACAGGAGAGGCAATCATGATCTCTGATAAAGCAAAAGCAATTAGACCTAATTAAAAAGAGAGAATCAGGGAAACTGCATTATGATAAAAAGAAATAGACAAAGAAATAATATTTTAAAATTACAGCACTATTCTCTGATAAGGGTCTTATTTCTCATATATATTTGATTATAGAACTCAGTCAAATTTACAAAAATATAAAAACAATACCCATTTCCCCAAATGAGAAATGTTCAAAGGATATAAAAAGGGATTTTTCAAAAGAAGATATAAATGCTCTAAATTGCTTTTGATTAAAAAAAAGGTAAAATAAAAAAAGTTTGAGGTACCACCTCACCCAAAACAGAAATAACAAAAGATGGAGATGATGAGGGAAAACATATGCACTAATGAACAATTGGTAGAGTTGTGAAGTGGTCCAATAATTCTGGAGAACAATTTGGAACTATGAGCAAAGGGCTATAAAAGTGTGCAAATTCTTTGACCCAGCAATAACCCTTCCAAGTCTGTTTCCCAAAGAGATCAAAGAAAAAGAAAAAAAAGACATATATACGTATATTAATATATATATTTTATCCTGGGACCCCATTCTAGGAGCATAGGGCCACAACTAGTAGGCAATGGGACACACAGTCACTCAGGGTCACCCATCTGGGAAGTGTCTGAGCCCAGACTTGAACCTAGGACCTTTCGTCTCTAGGCCTGGCTCTCAATCCACTGAACTAGCCCAGCTGCCCCTACTTTAGATTGCAGTTTCTTTAGCAGATGTAGTTTTTACGGGGTGGGGTTGCTAGCCCCACGCCCAACCCTCCTCCTTTTTTCATCCGAGCTAGGGACCGTCCTTGGCCCAGGAGTGGTAAGGGTGGGCATTAGGGGTCAAGTGACTTGCCCAAGGTCACACAGCTGGAAGTGTCCGAGGCCGGACTTGAACCTAGGACCTCTAGTCTCTAGGCCTGGCTCTCAATCCACTGAGCCACTCAGCTGCCCCCTGTGTAATACATATAAATTCTTTTGTGGTGGCAAAGAATTAGAAATAGAAGAGATATTCATCAATTGGGGAATGGCTAAACAATTTGTGGCACTTTATTTTGTTGGTGTACTATTGTACTACAATAAAGCATTGAAAACAGTCTCAAAAACAAGGAAGTAATATAAAAATAGATACACATATTTTATGCAAATATTTTATATGCAAATACATGTGTATATGTATGTGTGCATGTATATAAATATATATTGATATATACCATTATAGATATGTGTATTAGCATGATTGGATTAGAAGTCTGTCAGTGGACAGAATTAGTGCATCGTTACTTTTCAATTCTATTATATTTTGATTACAAAAAAAGAAAACTTTTTTTTCTCGAAAAAGATTAGTGGAGGTAAGCTTGACGTCTTAATGATTACCCAATTGTGTTAAAATTTCTATTTGCAGAAGTTGGAAAGGGTTCTATCAAGGACCCCATGATGGGGATATAATATCTGAAAATCATTGTAGTTCGATTTGGAAATGTTCATCCCAAATTGGCCACAAATTGATGCATTTCTTAGAAACAGAAATTCTTCAAGACAATCTGTCAAAACATAGTGACTCTGATCTTTGTAGGTATAAAGAGTAAGTATTCAAACTGAAAAAATCATAAAATAAAACACAGGCCCTCAAAATCTTGAAGAATATAAGTTGACAATCATAATTAAATAGAATTTTCAGAACAAATACAATCTTTTTCTTCACACAGCTTGAGAATTTGGCCAGATTCACAACTCCTTCTGTGCCCACATTCTCTTTCTTACATTGAATTCAACTAGAGCTCCAACTGGTAAAGACATATGTGAACTGGGTAGAAGAAGCTGGCTGTGTATTTTTCATGTTTTTATTATTTCTGGTTTACCTTTATTTTAAAAATATAATTGGATACACTTGGATTCAGAACAAATTATTGCTAATGAAATAGATGCTGTGATTTTTTTGTCTCTGACTCAATGGTCCCTGAATTCCCTTTCAGTTCTAAATCTATGATAATATCATCATTTTCACATTCTTTTGTTTCTCAAATTGTACAAAGACAGGAAGAGAAAAGGCAATCCTTCAACTTTCACCCAAAAAATCACTTAAATTTAAAGTGAGAAAAAAGTCAGTAAGAAAAAATAATAATTTACAAGGTCAATTTCACATAGCATTTCATCACAAAATCTGCTTGCAAAGAATGGGATTGGCCTCAAGGATCTTGTTTTTATGGCTATTAATCACTTGTTATCCTATTATAAAATGTTATGCCAGAGCCATTATGAAATGTTCCTATTTTACATTAATGCTGGATTAGAAAGCTGTGGACAAATCAGGATCTGTTATGCTGGTCTTTCAGAAAGAAATAGGGCAAAACCATAATCTCTTTTGGCTGCCTCAAGGTTCCAGTGATTAAAGGCATCACTATTAGCTCTTATATTGAAGCATCTCTCACCGAAGCTTCTCCCAAGTCTTGATGAAGAATAGTGATTCAGTGACTCCATCCTGTCTCAATGAAATTTCATTTCATATTCATATTCATTCTAGAAAAGAGGAGCCTTAGATAATGTTCTTGTCTTTAGTCATTCCTGTCCTGAAAAATCTTATTTGCTATGGCTCACTTTTTAATTCTGAATCTATCATCATAATGAGTGTCCAGAAAAGAGTAATCAAGGCATTTGCAAAGGACATTAAGTCTATGTGCCATGTTTATCTTTTAAAAGAACTGAGGATTTTTACCTGGATAAGATAGAAACTGAGGACATTATCTTTCATTATCTGAAAAGTTTCTTTGTGCAAGGGGAATTTTATCTATCCAGTGGATAAGAACTGGGGACAATGAATGGCAAAGGGGAAATTTGGGCTTGATATTAGGACAAGTTTCCTAAAAAAATAGTTATCCAAAAGCAGACCGGGATTTCTCTTTTTTACATAATAAGTATATACATATTTTATTCATTCATTCACTAATTCATTCATTCATGTCTTCCAGACTCCATGTCCTTCATTCCATTTTTAAAATATACTTAGTAACAACAACCACTACCAAAAAACATTTAATTAAACAAATACACAGAACTCATGAATTCCACATTGTTTACAATTTATTTAGAAATATGAAAAATTACATATTCATGCTAATATAAGTATCCTCTGCTTTTGAGTTCCCGTTGAATTTGTTTTACTTGGACTCTTTTTTCTTTTGATGTTGTGGCTTTTATTTTTTAATGTAAACATAATATATACTATATTTGTATTCTTTTCTTCTTTGTTAATTTCTTCATTTTTCCTTTATTTTCTTTATGTTTCCAATATTTGTCATTTCTAATCATAATACAATCTATTATATTCAAATAGTATAATAAATTCAGCCATTTCTCCCATTCATTGCATGTTATTCCAGTGTTTTTTGTTTTAATAACATATTTCCTCTTGTTTTCCAAAGTTATATAATCTAAATTGTCTCCCTCTCTTTTTCCCTTCCCACTCCCAGAGCTGGCAAGCAAAATCTGTCTGGGTTACACATGTATTATCATGAAAAACATGTTTTCATATTATTTATTTTTGTAAGTGAATAATCTCATAAAATCAAAACCCTACAACATACACCCAAACAAATAAGTGATAAATAATATGCTTCAATATGTATTCTTACTCCAACATTTTTTTCTCTTTAAGTGGATAGCACTCTTTTTTATAAAACCCTCAGAACTAAATCATGCTGTTAATAGCCTCGTCTATCACGTTTAATCATTCCACAACTTATTTCAGTCTGCATCACTTCCTGAAGGTCTTCCCAGCTATTTCTGATATCTTCTTGTTCATCATTCCTAATACCACAATAGTATTCCATCACCATTATATACCACAATTTGTTCAGCCATTCTCTAAATAATGAACATGCCTTTAGTTTTCAATTCTTTGAAGCCAAAAAAGGAACAGTTATAAATATTTTTGTACAGACAAGTCCTTTCTTATTTTTTAAATCGTTTTTTGAATACAGACCTAGTAGTGGTATTACTGGATCAAAGGGTATGCATTCTTTTATAACCTTTTAGGTATAATTCAAAATTGCACTCCAGAATGGTTCAAACAGTCCACAACTCCATCAGCATTTCATTAGTGTCGCAATTTTGCAACATCCTCTCAAATATTTATCATTTTCCTTTACTGTCATACTGGCCAATCTGATAGGTGTGAAGTAGTATCTCAGAGTTGTTTAATTTGCATTTCTCTAATAAAGAGAGATTTAGAACATTTGTTTATATAATTATTAATGGCTTTGATTTCTTCATCTGAAAACTGCCTATTCATATCCTTTGACTATTTAACAATTGGAGAATAACTTGGATTATTATTAATTTGACTTGGTCCTTCATATACTTAAGGAATTAGATCTTTATTAGAGAAATCTGTTATAAAAATTTCCCCCAGTTTTTTGCTTCCCTTATAATCTTGGTTGCATTGGTTTTGTTTATATAAAATCTTTTTAATTTATATAAACAAAATTATTCATTTTATATCTTGTAATGTTCTCTATCTCTTGTTTGGTCATAAGTTCTTCTCTTCTCCCTAGATCTTACAGGTAAACTATTCTATGTTCTCCTAATTTATTTATATTATCATTTTTTATGTTTAAATCATATAGCCATTTTGACTTTATCTTGGTATAAGGTGTAGGATATTGATCTAAATCTAATTTTTGCCATACTGTTTTCTAATTTCCCCAGCAGTTTTTGTCAAATGATGAGTTCTAATTCCAAAAGCTAGGATCTTTATGTCTTTAGGTTTATGAAACACCAGATTGCTGAAGTCATTTATCCCTGATTTATTCCATTGATCTATTCTTCTTTTCTTAGCCCATATCATTTTTAAAAAATAAAACTCATCTTTTCTCTTAGAAACAATATTGTATATTGGTTCAAAGGCAGAAGAACATAAAGGACTAGCCAAGGGGGTGGGGTGGGATTAAATGACTTGTCCAGGATCACACAGCTAGGAAGTGTCTGAGGCCATATGTGAACCAAAGACCTCCTGTCTCTAGGCCTGGCTTTCAAGCCACTGAGTCACCTAACTGCCCCCGTATTGTTCTGATGATTATTGCTTTATGGCATAGTTAAAGATCTGGAACCACTAGGTCACCATCTTACACTTTTTTTTTCATTAGTTCCCTTGATACTAAAATTTTTAGTTTTTTGTTCTTCCAGATGAATTTTATTATTATTTTTCTAGTTCTATAAAAGAGTTTTTTGGTAGTTTGATTTGTATTGCACTGAATAAGTCTGGAGATCTCCTTATCATTTCTGATGATCTGATAAGGACAGTTTAGTTGATAAGGAAATAACTGGACACTGGAGTTGTCTTTTAGCACATGCTTCCATCTCTGTCTCCAGGAGCATGGAATTTATTATATATATATATATATATATATATATATTTCAAGAATCATTTCACACAAAAGAAGCCCCCAAAACTTTGCAGATGTGCAGAAGTTATAAATTATGTCATATAAAAACACAAAAGGTCTCATTGGCTTCAGAATAGACCATGGCCAAGGCTGAATTTTGACTGGGTTCTTATCAGAAAGCCAAGTTGGGGAATATTTTTCTCAGGGTTGAATTACCCCTGCTAAGGTTTTGGCCTTGGCTATACCAGGCAGCTGCATTCCTGGCCAAAGGGGGAGAGTGTTAACCTTTTAAATGCTGGCCCACTAGGAACCTAAAGCTCTTCAATAAGGCCACAGTACTTTTCAACAAGAAATCACAAGGATCACAAAAGGGGTCAAAAGAGGAGTCTCGGATTTTTAGCTATTCTCTTATTGGCTTCCCACATATTTTCCTCTTTTCTTTAAATTAAAATGATTTATTACATAGGAAAACTTTTTAATAATGAAAGGAGTCATCAATTAGTTATAATCATCAGCTATAGCTGGATCTGATAGGATTTACAGATTATATTGTTTATTTCTGGCTCTCTACAAATAAGTAAATCAATTAGGGTAGGATTGTCATTTTTATTATATTAGTTCAACCTAATCATGAGCAATTAATATTTTTTCCAATTGTTTAGATGTAACTTTTTTGTGTGAAAAACATTTTGTAAATGTGTTCATATAATTCCTGAATTTGTCATGACAAATAGATTCCCAAGTATTTTATAATGTCTAGAGTGATTTTAAATGGAGTTTCTCTTTCTAACTCTTGTTGCTGAGCTTTGTTTGGAAAAATATAGAAATGCTGATGATTTATGTGGGTGTATTTTGTAACCTGAAACTTTGCTAAACATAATAATAATAATTTTCACTAAGTTTTTTAATTTGATTTTCTAGGATTCTCTAAGTATATCATCATATCATCTGCAAAGAGTGATAGTTTAGTTTCCTTATTACCTACTTTAATTCTTTCAATTCCTTTTTCTTCCCTCATTACTAATTTTATCATTTCTAGTACAATATTAAGTAATAGTGGTGATAATGGGCATCATTGCTTCATTCCTTATCTTATTGGGAAGGCACCTAACTTATTTCTGCTGCAGATGAATCTTGCTGCTGTTTTAAAATAAACTTTATTTATTTATCATGGAAAAGCAATTTTACTCTTATGTTTTTGAGGGTTTTCAATAAAAATGGGTATTATATTTTGTCAAAAGCTTTTTCAACATATATTGAGATAATCATGTAATTACTGTTAGTTTGATTATTGATATGGTTTATTCTGCTGATAGTTTTTCTAATATTAAACAAGGCTTGCATTCCTTGTATAAATCCTACCTACTCATACTGAATAATCTTTGTGATATATTTCTATACTCTATTTGTTAGTATTTTATTTAAGATTTTTGTATCAATATTCATTAAGGAAATTAGCCTGTAATTTTCTTTCTCTGTTTTTTGGTTTTCTTGGCTTAGGTATTACCACCATATTTGTATCATATATTTCTTTTTATCTCTGTTCAATTTTCTACAGATTCCTATTAAATCTAACTTTTTAAAAATTACATTTACTTCCTTTACTTCTTCCTTATGTATTTTTTGGTTAGATTTATCTAGTTCTGATAGGGGAAGATTGAGGTTCTCCACTAGTATAGTTTTATTGTCTATTTCCTCCTGGAGCTCCTTTAGTTTCTCTTTTAAAAATCTGGATGCTATAACATTTGCTGAATATATATATTAAATATTGATATTACTTCATTGTCTATTTTACCTTTTATCAGGATATAATTACCCTCCTTATATCTTTTAATCTGATCTATTTTTTCCTTAACTTTGACTCCTACTTCTCTTTTAATCACCCCTACTAACTTCTTGGTCCCTTA
Source organism: Gracilinanus agilis (assembly GCF_016433145.1). Classification (NCBI taxonomy): domain Eukaryota; kingdom Metazoa; phylum Chordata; class Mammalia; order Didelphimorphia; family Didelphidae; genus Gracilinanus; species Gracilinanus agilis. The sequence goes on from NC_058130.1 coordinate 660,286,251, forward strand.
TATTACTCCCTTATGAAATACCCCCTCTTTTTCTCTTTCTGTTTCTCTAAAAGGTAAGATAGGATTCTATACCCCAATATGTCTAACTGTTCTTCCCTCTCTGAGCCAATTCCAAAAAGAGTAAGGTTTAAGTACTATCCATTACCACCCTCATCCTCCCTTCCACTATAATAGTTTCCCCCATGCCTCTTTATGTGAAACAATACACCCAATTTTACTTCTTTCTTCCCATTTCTCTTAGTGCAGTTCTCTTTTTCATCCCTAGATTTTTTTGCATATCATTCAAATGAGCTTACTACTATACCCTCTGTCTATGTATACTTCTTTGAACTGCTATGATAATGATAACAAATTGTAAGAGTTATATAGTCTTTTCATATAGGAATATAAACTATTTGACTTTATTTAAGCCCTTGATTTTTTTTCTTATTTTCCTTTTTATACTTTTCTTGAATTTTGTATTTGAACATCAAATATTCTGTTTAAGTCTGGTCTTTTCTTTGGGAATGCTTGAAAATCTTCTATTTTATTAAATGACTGTACTTTCTCCTGAAGGAATATAGTCAGTTTTGACTGATTACATACATATATATATATATATATATATGTAAGTGATTTTTGGTTGTAAACCCAGTTCCTTTGCCTTCCAGAAAATTATATTTCAAGCTTTATGATCCTTCAACGTGGATACTGCCAGATCCTATGTAACTGGACTGGAGCTCCATGATATTTTAATTGTTTCTGTCTGATGACTGCTTGGAGTATTTTCTCCTTGTCCTGGGAATTCTTGACCTTGATTATAACATTCCTTGGAGTTGACATTTGGGGATTTATTGCAGGCAGTGATCTCTGAATTCATTTCATTTTTATTTTAACTTCTTGTTCAAGTGTTCAAGAAAATCAGGGTAGTTTTCTTTGATAATTTCTTGTAATATGATGCAGACTTTTTTATCATGACAACAACTTTTAAACTGTTAGTTATAGATCTTTTTTTCCATATCAGTTGCTTTTTCCATGCAATATTTCTTATTTTCTTCTTTTTTCTTTTTTCTTCTTTATTTTTCTTATTTTTCTTCATTTATTTTCATTCTTTTGATTTTGCTTTATTGTTTTTTGATGTTTCATGAAGTCATTAGTTTCTATTTACCAATTCTAATTTTTAAATAATGGATTTCTTCCATGACCTTTTAATCCTCCTTTAATACTTGGTCCATTATGCTTCTTATAGAATTATTTTCTTCATTATATTTTTGTGCATCTTTTTCTAGCTGACCAATTTTGCATTTTAAGCTATTTTCTTTTTGCATTATTTTCATTTATTTTCCCCATTTTCTTTGACCTGACTTATTTCATTTTTTAATTCCTTTTTGAGTTCTTCTAGCACCTGGGACCAATTCTCATTCTTCTTTGAAGTTTTGCATGTTATCGCTTGTATCTCTGTTTCCTATTGACTCTGTGCCTTACTCTTTGTTTGAATAGAAATTTTCTAGGATTGGGTGTTTTTCTGTTTCCTTATTTTCCCAGCCTTTTTTTGCCTGTGTACTGGGAGTTCTAAAAGCTAATGATTCTGTCTTTTCTGCTGATGGTTTGCAGAACTCAGCACTCTGAGCTATTTTTCCTAGGGGCTAAGGGCTTCACCACTGTGCATGCTTGAAACAGTCAAGCACTATAGAATTCTAGGCCTCACTGTGGGCTGGTGCCAGGGAATGAGCTTTCATGTTGGTTTTGGTGTGTGGGGTACCCTATTGTTGGCAGAGTTCTGGAATCCCAAATTTGGTCTATGCCCAAGCTCAGAATCTAGATTGGTAAGTTGGCATGGGGTAGTGGTGAGAAATCACTCCTCTGTGTGCAGTTTTGCTTCAGGTTCCCCTTATCCTGTGAAAATTGACATCCTTTGCCTTCCTTTCAAGTTCTGTTCAGCATGAGGATTCCTTCACTCTGTCTTGCTATTGGTTTTGGACTCCTGTTGTTTTCAGGTGCTATGTAAAAATTGGTTTGAAAGGATTCTTAGAGAGGTTTCAGTTTTCACACATTGGCTCTGCACCTCCCTCCCCATTTCAGTTATTTTGTCAAAGAAAAGCTTCCATGAATATTTTCATACATACACAGCTTTGTATTCTCTCAGAATTTTAATTAGGACTTTACCCTAGTAATGAAATCCCTAAGTCAATGAGCATGAATAGTTTACATATTTCCAATTTGTCTTCTAGAAAAACAATCACAGCTGTTCAAGCAATGTAATATCAGGCTTGCCTCTCCATCATCTAATTTGATCAATTTAATGTGTCTGGATTTGAGTTGACATATATTACCAAGACCATATTTTGCTAGATTTGTGCCTAGGCAGCAGACACAACCTGTTTCCAAGCCCATTCACTTTCAAAAACCAAATTTTTCTAGCTTAGTCATACCCAATGCAACTTTTGTTCCAATGACATAACTCCACAAGAATGCAGGATTATCTTCATAGTATGGTGAGTGTTAAAGTAAGACAGGATATTTATTCTCTGAAAACCATTGTTGTTCCTCTAGAAACTATGATTGGATTTTTTTTTTGCTCAGGCTTAGACTTACTACTAAGCTCGTGAAAGTGTGTGAGGGATCTGCAGATATCAATAATATTCAACTTTTCTAAGGTTATATTCATCTCTTTAACTTCTTTCTTATTTATTTTTGGTTAGATTTATCTAGTACTTAGAGGGGCAAACTAAAATCCACTGCTACTATTATCTTATTATCTATTTTCATCTCTATCTCATTTATTTTTTCCTTTAAAAATTTGAATACTATAAAAGTTGGTACATACAAATTCAGTTTTGATACTGCTTTATTATCTATAGTACCCTCAACATAATATAGTTTCCTTGTTGATAACTTTTATTTATGTCTATTTTAGCCTCAACTCTTCTCTGAATCAACTGAGGAATAGTGTATTCTGCTCCACCATAACTTTATGTGTTTTCTCTCATTTTCAGAGTATATCTTGTAAATAACACATTTTCAGTTCCTGATTTTTGACACTTTCTGCTATTTTCTTCTCATAGGTGAATTCATCCCATTACACTCAATGTCATAGTTACTAACTGTGCATTTGTATCTCTTTCTGTTATACCTCATTGTTTGTCCCTTTCTTTCTTTTTACTGTATTCTTTCTCAGATGCCCAATTTCCTTTGACCAATACACCTCCAATCCATAGTCATTCCAAAAAACTCTTCCTTATCCTCTGCCTTTACATTTCTAGTTCCAAATTGGCCCACCTTTCCAAAGTTCCCTTTCTTATCCCTTCACCCCTTACCTTTTAATTCTTATTCTATCAACCTTTCCAAAAACCCCTTCCATATCCCCATAGCTGTGCTCTCCTACTTCTTGATTTGAGTTAAATTCTAAAATCCCCTTCACTATCTTGTCCTAAGAGTTCCTCCATAACTCTTTACCTTACCCTCCTACCTTTTCATATGAACTATTCTCCCCAGTCCCTTCTTTATTCATACCCCTTCCTTTCTGTTTCTCTATATATTAAAAAAAACTGACCCTTCTAATAGTGTATGTTGTATGTTTATCCCAGGTCTGATGATAGTAGACTTCTAGTGTTACCAGATCTCCACCCTTTTTCCCTGCCTCAATGGTAGTTTTTCCACTCATTTCTCTTCCATATGACATCACCATTCCACAATACTTCCTCCTGGTCTTTACTCCAGGTACTACTACCATTCCATCTCAATCATTACATTCACCTTGACCTCAAGACTTCCTTCTCATGCCTCTTCAAAATAACCAGGTAGTGATATAATTACCAGGGTCTATAAATTTCTTTTTCCCATATAGGAGTCAAACAATTTTAATTATTTGGTTGCTTATGACTAACTTTTCATTACCTTTATGAGTTTCTAATTGATCAGATATTTTTTTTTTAAATTTAAACATTTATTAATATTCATTTTAACATGGTTACATGATTCATGCTTCTACTTTCCACTTCGCCCCCCGCACTCTCCCCACCCATGGTCAACGCACATTTCCACTGGTTTTGTCATGTGCCCTTGATCAAGACCTATTTCCAAATTGTTGGTAGTTGCATTGGTGTGGTAGTTTCGAGTCCACACCCTCAATCATGTCCACCCAGACCCATGCGTTCAAGCAGTTGTTTTTCTTATATGTTTCCTCTCCTGCAGATCTTCCTCTGATTGTGGGTAGCATTCTTTACCATAAATCCCTCAGAGCTGTCCTGGGTCATTGCATTGCTGCTGGTACAGAAGTCCATTAAATTCGATTTTACCACAGTATATCAGTCTCTGTGTACAATGTTCTTCTGGCTCTGCTCCTTTCACTCTGCATCAGTTCCTGGAGGTCTCTCCAGTTCGCCTGGAACTCCTCCAGTTTATTATTCCTTTTAGCACAATAGTATTCCATGACCCGCATATACCACAGTTTGTTCAGCCATTCCCCAATTGAAGGACATACCCTCCTTTTCCAGTTTTTTGCCACCACAAAAAGCACAGCTATAAATATTTTCGTGCAACTCTGTTTATCTATGATCTCTTTGGGGAATTTGGTAGGACTCCTTCTTTACTTATCATATCAAATAATTTGTATAGTATTGGGATTAGTTGCTCTTTGAATGTCTAAAAGAATTCACTTGTGAATCCATCAGGCCCTGGCGATTTTTTCTTAGGGAGTTCTTTGATGCCTTGTTCAATTTCTTTTTCTGATATGGGATTATTTAGATATTCTATTTCTTCTGCTGTTAATCTAGGCAGTTTATATTTTTGTAAATATTCATCCATATCTCCTAAATTGTTATATTTATTGCCATATAATTGGGCGAACTAGTTTTTAATGATTGCCTTAATTTCCCCTTCATTAGAGGTGAGGTCTCCATTTTCATCTTTGATACTGTCAATTTGGTTTTCTTCTTTCCTTTTTTTATTAGATTGACCAGTACTTTGTCTATTTTATCTGTTTTTTCAAAGTACCAGCTTCTAGTCTTATTTATTAATTCAATAGTTCTTTTACTTTTGATTTTATTAATTTCTCCCTTGATTTTTAGTATTTCTAATTTAGTTTTCATCGGGGATTTTTAATTTTTTGAGTTGCATGCCCAATTCATTAATCTCGGCTCTCCTTAATTTGTCAATATATGCACTCAAGGATATAAATTTCCCCCTGAGTACTGCCTTGGCTGCATCCCACATAGTTTGGTAGGATGTCTCATCACTGTCATTTTCTTCAATGAAATTATTGATTGTTTCTATGATTCCTTCTTTGACAAATTGGTTTTGGAGAATCATATTATTTAATTTCCAATTAGTTTTTGATTTGCCTGTCCAGGTGCCCTTACTAATTATTATTTTTATTGCATTATGATCTGAGAAGGTTACATTTATTATTTCTGCTCTTTTGCATTTGTTTGCAATGATTCTATGCCCTATAACATGGTCAATCTTTGTGAATGTGCCATGTGCAGCTGAGAAGAAGGTGTATTCCTTTTTGTCCCTATTTATTTTTCTCCACATATCAATTAAATCTAATTTTTCTAGGACTTCATTCACCTCTCTTACCTCTTTCTTATTTATTTTTTGGTTTGATTTATCTAGATCTGAAAGAGGAATAT